>NW_026911383.1:0-22403 GCF_963692335.1 Osmerus eperlanus | reverse complement strand
CCCCATGGTAATGCAGCGGAGACTAACAGACACGCGTGAATACGGGAGCGAAAGTAAATGTAGAGTAGTGCTGTGGATTTCAGTAGTTACAATGTATCTTGTCCTGTAGAACGATTACAGTTACGATGTGTCGATATCGTTGATTTACTTGCGCAATGCTATGATCGCGTTTTGTTTCGCTCGCGTAGGGAGAACGAGAATGAAGCGTAGCGTTCTACACCCCTCTATTCGCTTCACAGGGAAATGGTAGCGTATGAACCGCACTGGAAGGACCATGGTTGAGAGGAGCAGCAAATTTTTGTTGATCGTTGTAAGCTCTGTATGTTTTATGCTGATTCTTTATCAGTACGTTGCTCCGGGGGTGATTAATTTTGGCTCCCCGCACGGTTATTTCACGGAGGAAGACGAGGGGGACATCTTCCCGACCCCGGACCCTCACTACGTAAAGAAATACTATTTTCCCGTTCGGGACTTGGAGCGAACGGTTGATTTCGAAATCAAAGGGGAGGACGTGATAGTGTTTTTACACATACAGAAAACTGGGGGAACCACATTTGGAAGGCACCTAGTCCAGAATGTTCGTCTTGAGGTTCCCTGCGACTGCAGACCGGGTCAGAAAAAGTGTACCTGTTACCGGCCCAACCGTAAAGAGACCTGGCTCTTCTCTCGATTCTCCACGGGCTGGAGTTGTGGCTTGCACGCGGACTGGACAGAGCTAACAAACTGTGTACCAGGGGTTCTCAACAAGAAGGAAAACAAGCTAAAAAATCTAAGGTAACTGGACATCTTTCATGCGGCCAGGGGCTTAATCTTGCCCAGTTGCCTACTTTACTTTGTAAAGGTTATAAAGAAAAAAACTCCCCCAATCACACTCACTTAACACGTATAGATTCATTTTAGTATACACTTTGTGGGGTGCCTAGATTGTTGCTTTTTATTCAGAGAGGGTTGAAGTTGATGCATATTTGTGAAGACTGGGGGAGGGCTTGTGGCTAAATGGAACAATAGTTTTAGTTGAAAATTGATTCTTAAGAAAGGCTGTCTCATATTCAGCCCTTGATGGCTCACTCTTAGAAGGGGTGGCTTCTATTCTCATTAAAACAACACTGCACTTAACAGACAGCTGACAATTGTTGATTTACGGGGCCATGATAACTTTAGGGAAATGAAGGCCCGGTAGATGTAGCTAACCTCCCAACACAGAGTAGAGTCGTCAGCCCCCCCCTCCTCCTGTCCCAGGGAAGGTGCTGATTGCTGGGCCTGAATTGAAACTGCCACAGTGGAAAGACAGCAGGTCAGGTTCCCAGCTTGCCAGCCAGTCAGCCAGAGAAGACCTCCCCACCCCCCTGGAAGAGCCGAGAGCTGCCCTTCTCCAGAGAGGATTGGGGGAGGGGGGTGGGCTGGGGGGCAGAGGTCTGGCCCAGGCCGGGGGAAGAGAGACCCCGCAGGGGTTTGGCTCCGCTTTAATCCGGGTGATTATTACCGCTGAGATGCACATACACAGACACACACACACGGGCAAAGACACACACACACACACTTTTCTCTCGCATTCCCTCTCTCTCACACACATTCTCTCACACACGCGTTCTCTCAGACACAGATATTCTCTCACACACATACACGTTCTCGCTAAAACATACACAGTCACAGACAGCCAGAGCAGCAGCAGTCTGTTCAGTACTGGCGTTAGCCCCATTCCCCGTGGTCAGTCTGGTCAGAGGGGTCTAACCTAATCACACTGGAGAGACTGGAAGGATGGGCTTGCAGCCGTTTACACACACACACACACACACTGTGTGTGTGTTTACATTAGAGACACACAGGAAAAACTACAACCTATAAAGAAGAACTTAATTGATCCCTGAGGGGGGAAATTGTATTGACAGCAGCACACGGCGAAATACTGAGAGAGAGAAAAAACGACAGAGAACTACAGAAGAACTGAATCCCACGTACAATCTCAAATCTACACGCACTTGGGTGTGTTATCACTGAAGTCTGACGCAAGCAGGGAAGGCTTCATCACCCGGCACATCCTGCCTCGGGAGCAGTACGGACCACGGGCTTGACGCCTCGAGGTGTGAATGAGGGCGGGGGGGGGAGCGACGCGGGGGGGGAGCGGCGGGGGTGTTGTTGCGGCGAGGCGGTCAGACACGGGTCTCGCGGCGGAGAGAAGTGCTTGTGTGGGAGAAGGAGAAGAAGGAGGAGGAGAAGAAGGATGTGCTGTGTTTACACGGCGGCGAGGAGGGAGATCTCATCGCTGAGTGCAGGCGTGGTTGTGAGGGTCTAGTGGCGCGCATCTGTCATGGCTGAGGGGGGGGGGGAGAGAAAGGGGGAGAGAGAACTGGTAGAGAAGAGGAGATGGGATTTGGAGAGGCGTGACACCACGGAGCGACGCAGTGGCAAGCGGTTTGATCCCGAGTTATGGATGGTTTCAAGTGAGGGAGGAGATCTGTCTAGAGGGAGGAGGAGAGAGAATAGTAGTAAGAGATCTCTCCCTTGCTGAGTGGCAGGGCTAGCAGGGAGACATTAGTCACTGCTCTGGTAGGGAAAAAGTAATATCTTAA
Source organism: Osmerus eperlanus (assembly GCF_963692335.1). Taxonomy (NCBI): domain Eukaryota; kingdom Metazoa; phylum Chordata; class Actinopteri; order Osmeriformes; family Osmeridae; genus Osmerus; species Osmerus eperlanus. Next base: position 19,833 of record NW_026911383.1, on the reverse strand, counting down.
AAGGAAGCGAGAGAGAGTGAGGGTGGGAATATGTAAGAGAAGACGATGAAAGGGACGGTTTTGCTGGGTTTAAAGAGCCGTCAGAACCCAGGGCCGTGCGTTAAATGTGAGCGAGGAGAGAGAGATGGTGAGCAGTGACATGTCGACAGCACCAGAGTATTGATGCTTCTGATGCTTCTTTTAGTACACGCACGGCCCAGGGTTCTCATGCACCGCTGTCATCTTCTGTGACTACAATTCTCAGATCAGTTGAAATGCTTCTTGCCTGAGAGGGAGGCTCGCACACAAACGCCAGGCCATTGATATGAGCCTCTAATTGGTTAAGAAGATGCATATCACTTTCCTCCTATTAGCTTTCAGAAGGGGAAACCATCTGTTGTGCGTGTTCATGTATTTAATCCCTGTGTGTCTGTCATCTTGGTAAGAGCTGAGTGCAGTGGTGGGGCTAATTTTAACGCCTGGATCTCAGCCCTCTCATCTCTGTCTCTTCCCCCCGTCTCCCCCGCCTCCTCCCATCTCTAAACTCTCCCTCACCCCCCCCCTCCCTCTGCTTCCCTCTGTGATGGTGTTGTTCTCTAATCAAACAGCAGGCTTGCTTTCCACTTGGTGGCGTTATGGCCACAGGCGGGACCCCCCCCCCCCCAACCCGCTCTCTCCCTTTCCCTCTCTCTATCTCTCTCTCTCCCTCCGAGCGTGACTACTGCATTAGAGGAAATGTCTTTTCATGGAAGATTTGCTGCAATTTCCAAAATGGCTGCTTTGCCTAATGGACAACTGCCTTCGTTCTAATGAATGATTACATATATGAGTGAGGGGACGGAAGGGAGGAGGGGATGGAGGATGAGGGCAAAGACGAGGCTGGGAGATGAGGGTTGGTGGGGGAGAGAAGAGGAGAGGCAGGGCCAAGGATGACTGTGGGGAGGAGGATGGGAGGATGAGTAGGGAGGAGGAGGGAGGATGAGTGAAGGGGAGGATGGAGGATGAGTGAGGCGGGGGTGAAAGGGAGGGCGAGGATGTTGGGATGTGGGGGAGACGTAGGGGGGGAGAAGGACATGATTGAAGGACGGTGGGGTGAAACGTTTAGTTTCATAGCTGGGGAAGGGGAGTCCACAATTAGCACGGTTGTCAGGGTCAGGGCATTACTCTTCTTTCAATAGGGCTGTTTCAGATTCACATCACAATTCGCATCTACATTGTGTGTGTGTGTGTGTGTGTGTGTGTGTGTAGGCAAGAGCTTGTACGTGTGGCGCCATCAGCCAGGGACACTATAGAGACTGCAACTTTTCCAGTCATTGCTGCAAATGTTACTCTGTGTGTGTGTGTGTGTGTGTGTGCACGCAAGTGTGCGTCAGAGAGAGTCTGCGTGTCCGTGTGCGCGCCTGCATAGTGTGTAGCCGGCCAGGTCGTCGTGTGTTAATCCAATCAGATTATCTGGAATTAAACGCTGGCGGCTTGGCTCTCCAAAGACGGTTATGTCCTCATCCTGGAACCTGTCTCCCCCCCACCCCACCCCCGCACCAGATTCCAGCATTCCAATCAGGACATTGCACATTCCTCTACTTTCTGCCTCTTTCAATCCCTTCCACAGATGGAACAGAACTGGAAAGCATAGCTCTCTCTGTCTCTCTCTCATTCTGTCTCTCTCTCTCTTTCTCTGGCTCTTATGCTCGCTCTCCCTCTGTTCGTAGTTCGGAAGTGAGAATGTTGCTAGTCATGACACACACACCCACACGCATGCTTGAAGTTGAAGAGGTCAGGCGTAAGGGTGTCTGACCCAGTCAGATGACGACAGCTTGACGAGGGTCCTGACAGCTCTCACACAGCCCTTCACTCCATACACAGACCAGAAGGAGCTAGCTAGGGGTGGGGGGTGGGGCATATCGATACTGTGAGAAGTCATCCTAGTCTTGGTCATCAACGCTACCGCTCTTTTACCCAGCTGAAACCTTGACAAAGGTGAACAGAACTGCCTCATACAGCCCATCATATTGTCAGTGTAGAGTAAGCGACAGGAAAGGGTAGAGACCACTGCAGAGATATGAGATGCATGGTGGTCCAGACATGCTTAATGATAATTGATTGTGGATGAGCTGGGGCGGTTGATGGCCGGATAACCATTATATGACATCGACAGCTCAGGTGTAATTGGACGGAAACCATGCTCAGTTCAAAAGAAGAAAGGAGGAGAACAGGAAGGTAGAAAATAAATGAATACATTGGATCAATTGTCTTCCTTGAAGTGAAATGAGACCACAGTGGGAAGTCCAAAACATTTGACTGGAAATAAAAGCGAGTCAGACTGTTTCTTTATCCATGTCCTGCGCTAACCTTCTCTGTTAGCTGTCAAACATCATCCTGTTCAAAATCATTTCACTGCCTGGAGGAGCGATTGCCGTGCAATAAATGATTAGCGTGCATTGCAATAGATGGTAATGAGCTGCGCTACGGCTACGCTAGAACGGCTCTGCAGACAAGATTACTGCCTATTGATTGACCCAGCGTTAGCGTTAGCATTAGCTTACCATTACCCCCGCAGTGACTGATTAGCGAGCATTTCTATGGTTGTTAATGAGCGGCGCTGCGGAATGCTACGCTATGCTAGCCATGAGAACAGGATTACAGGCCATTAATTAGTGTTGCGTTAGCAATAGTTCTCCTTTCCCCCTCGACCATTCTGACGCTGGTTCTTTTCTACAGCCTCTGTCTATACATCTATGCCTCTGTCCGTCTCTCCCCCTCCTTCCTTCTGATGGAGGGATGTAAGCTATTGAGGACAGAGAGAAAAAGAGACAGCTCGCTCCCTGGGGAATCTTATTTTTCTCTTTCCATTAAGCGCAGTGTGTTGTCTGTCATCTGCAGACAGGATGTGACCTTGTAGCTTCCTGTGGTCTGGCATGCCAAAATGGTCTCTTTTGGATTTGTTTTTATGAATAATCAATCATATTCAATGAGAGTTATTGGGAGTGTGTGCGTGGGTAGGATGCTGATGCTGAGAGAGGCATGTGAACTCAGCAGAGTTTCTGACAGGCGTGCTAATTGAATTGTGGGAAAAATGCAAATCCCAGACTGCTCCTTTTGAATCAAGGGGAGGACTTTCACTGATTGGGACTGTCTGCTTCGCACAAACAGTTTTTTTTGTGTGTGCTTTTTACTGAACCCCAAAGAGGGAGTAACAAAAGAGTGTAGTTGTTCTGTCGTCGTCCCCCCCCCCATTCTCTGTTTCCCTTTACCTCTCTCTCTCTCTCTCTCTCTCTCTCTCTCTCTCTCTCTCTCTCTCTCTCTCTCTCTCTCTCTCTCTCTCTCTCTCTCTCTCTCTCTCTCTCTCTCTCTCTCTCTCTCTCTCTCTCTCTCTCTCTCTCTCTCTCGCTATCTCCCATACCCTCCCTAAGACTCCCCTCACACTGTCTCTGTATTTGTTTGTGCTCAGTCAGGGATGTGTGTGTATGTGAGGGAGGGTGTTTCAACAGTAGACTTCCACAGTGGGAATTCCAGTAAAGTGAAAAACAAAGAACAGGAAATCTGTGAAGAGAGTTTTCCTCTCCAGGTCTGGTTGCTGGATGCTGCAGGACAATGTTGTGTTACTATAAAGGTTAGAATGACATATTACACACACTCTTAACGTGTGTGTGTGGGCACGCCTGTCCATTGCGATCAGGACAAACATGTCTGGAGGGTGTGTTTGTTTTAGCTATATCCCACTAGGTTGCTGCTGTTCTCTGTTACCACTATTACACACTCCAGAAGACTTCTGTCACTAGAGGTTCGGCCTACGCACGCACGTACGCAGGCACGTACACACGCACGCGCGTACACACGCACGCACGTACACACGCACGCACGTACACACACACACCTCTGTTTGTCTGTTCTCTATATCTGTACATATCCCATTGCAGTATTGATTTCTATAAAACTTTGATGAACAGAGGATGGTCAACAATCCCGGTTTTCTCGACCCCTCGTTCTATCTCCCTATTCTTCTCTCTCTCTCTCCTCCCCCCCCCCCCCTCAGGCAGTGCTTCTTATTCTTTCTATAGCGTTTGCTTCATCTGACTCCATTCAGCACCCCGCCCACTCTGTCACACTCTCTCTCTCGCTCTTCCTCTTTTTTTTATTCCAATGACTGTGTTATCCACTGTCACACTTTAGAAGTTTCATATTTATTCTAGGCTTTTTCACTTTCCAGCTTCCTGTAAATGGGGGAAGTGATGCCTCCGGAGGAAGTGCTTCTATCTGCCAGTGATCTTATCTGGGCTGGAGATAAGCGCGCGCACACACGCACAGACAGACAGGCAGGGCACATAAACACGCACAGACAGACAGACAGGTAGGGCACACACACACGCACAGACAGACAGACAGGCAGGGCACACACACACGCACAGACAGACAGGCAGGGCACACACACACGCACAGACAGACAGGCAGGGCACACACGCACAGACAGACAGGCAGGACACACACACACGCACAGACAAACAGGCAGGGCACACACACACGCACAGACAGACAGGTAGGGCACACGCACAGACAGACTGGGCACACACACACGCACAGACAGACAGACAGGCAGGGCACGCACGCACAGACAGACAGACAGACAGACAGGGCACACACACACGCACAGACAGACAGGCAGGGCACACACGCACAGACAGACAGACAGGTAGGGCACACACGCACAGACAGACAGGCAGGGCACACACGCACAGACAGACAGACAGACAGGTAGGGCACACACGCACAGACAGACAGGCAGGGCACACACGCACAGACAGACAGACAGACAGACAGGTAGGGCACACACGCACAGACAGACAGGCAGGGCACACACGCACAGACAGACAGACAGGCAGGTAGGGCACACACTCGCATCCTCAATGGCCGCTTCCTATTCAGTAGCAGGAATAAGGGCACTCTTGTCGCATCGCCCGGCGCCTCGGCCAAATGGCATCCAACATCTTAGCGCAGTTGCGACCCACCAGGTAACGGTCCTGTTGTTCCCCTGTCACGTCACTTCAGATGAGGCGAGATGGAAAGCACGACAGCGCGGCGTGACCCTGTCTAGCCCCGACTGCGCTCTGCTGATGTCACTGTGTCGCGCCCTCCAGGACTTCCTCTGCCTTGGCGTCGCTTCTTTTCACGAATTTGCTCCCGATGCAAATGCAGTCGGCCGAGCGCGGCACGGTGTGGGTGTGTTTGTGTGTGAAGGCTGTCAACTTGATATTTTATTGTATGGCCCATGCCTGGCTGCTGTGTGGCATTATATGTCTCTCTCTCTTTCTCCTATTCTCTTTCTCAATTTCCATCTTTTTCTCTCTATCTCCATTTCTCTCGCCGACTGGCTCTCTCTCACTGACATTTCCACCCCCCCCCATCTTTTCTCTCTCACTTTTTTGTCCCCAAGTCTCTTCATGCTCGACCAACCCTGCTCTGACTCTTGGCTTCAAAGAGCCACTTCATTCATCAGTCAGTCATCAGAGAGGGCCTATTCAGCCCTCCGCTAAAAGAGAGGGAGGAGAAAAGGAGGAGAGTGTGTAAAGAAAGAGGGGAAGAGTGCATGAAAAGAGGGAGGGTTCGAGAGAAAGAGGATCCGCTCTTGACCGCGGGGGACCTCTGAGAGTGACAAAGCAGGGCGGACACACTCCTACTGTGCGCACACACACACATACACAGACTGACACATTCCTGTTTACCGTGTTTAGCGTGGGGAGTTGCGTGCAATCCTCTCCTCTCTGTCCTCTCCTTCTCCCTTATTTCTCTTCCTCTGACTTTCCCTTTTCTCCTCTCCTTCCCTCCCCCCCCCCCCCCCCCTCTGTCGTCTTTCTTCATCAGAAGGGCACAAAGGGGGGTTGAGGCCTGTTCTTTCAGAATAATCCTTCACTGCACCTGGCGTGTGTGTCTGTTTCTGTGTGTGTGTGCACTTTCTGCATCTGTGCTGGTGTGCTTTTGTGTGTCTGAATCCGTGTGTGTGTCCGTCCTCCGATTCCCAGTCCTTGATCGCTATCTTTCTGACATCTCCTTCACTCATGGTCATCCCCCTCCCCCCCCTTCCTTCCCCCCTTCCATTCCTGTTATGGTTTGGAAGCTAGCTTTACGGTCAATAAGTATTGCCCCCCCCCCTCCCAACGCACACAACATCAGCAGTTATACACAGTCTGTCATTTGATGATTTGCGTCTGCAGTGTGTGTCTTCTGATGACATCCCCCCCCCCCCCCCCGGCAGCGTGCGTGTCACCTGATCACCCCCCCTCACCCTCCTCTCCTCCTGTCGTCTTTCTTTCTTGTCCTCCGTCAACTCTCCCTTCACTGTCCTCCCCCTTTTGTTCAGCCTCGAGACCGGTACCAACTGGAACTCCCGACAAAGCCCGAACATGCCCGTGTGCAGTTTGGCTTAGGGTGTGATTGTGCATTTTGTAATGTCTTTTGTGCACATGCATTCCTGTGTACATGTTGGTCTGAGGTCTCCAGTCTGCTGCTGTCAATCATGACAAGAGAAAAGGTTTGGATTCATACCTGTAGAAGCTGGCGGTACACACACACACTCACACAAACTCACATTCTCACCTACCTCCTTTTTTTTCTTTTCTTGTTCTGAACTTTCTGGGTAAGGTAGCAGGTGCTCAAGCCCTCCCCTTTCACACATCCTTTTCACAGAGTTGAGGTGTTGAGAGATTAATGGAGCACCTTTTCCCGAAATATTAAAACATGGTTTAGGGTGGAGTCTGTCGGAAATCCAGCTGCTCCCGTGAGACTTGCTACTGGCTGGCAGGATGCTCCTCCAGGCCGTGTTCCTTCCAGTTCCCAGGTTCGTTCCAGAACCTTTCCTAGAAGCACAGAAACCGAAAACGAAGCAGCTGCCCGTGTGTGTAATTATGAGTTTCTGAGATTGCTGGAAGACGGGATGAGGTAATGTGTGTCGTCTCCCCAATCCTTTTGTGTTGAGTCACTGATGCTAATGGCAGGCCAGTTGAGCTCCCCGCGTGTTGGAGCATGCCCAGACCCCTGTCTCCACACCGCAGAGAAACACTCACCATGGAAGAGAGGGATAGGGGGAGTGTGGGGTGGGGGGGGGATTGGGACAAAAACAGTGAAAGTCGGGTCGGAAGAACAGCAGGAGAGTAAGGAGTGATAGACTAGGGTGAGACTAGGGTCTCTCTAGAGAGAGAGAGAGAGAGAGAGAGAGAGATTCCTTGGAGAGGAATGTCTTGTCATCTTGTCCCCCACCCCCAATGGAATTTTAATCGGCGTAAAGAGGTCAACCCTTTTGGACGTGTGTGTGTGTCTCGGGGTGAAAAGGTCACTGACGCTCTTCCCTGGTGAGGCGTAGCAGGCTGAGTGAGTTTTGAGTCCATTACAACTTTCCTACAATGATTATTTAACCCCCCCCCCCCTTCACACACACATACACAAACCCCCCAGCTGTCTCATTAGGATGGAATGAGGAAGATGTATCCCTGGTCTGTCTGGGGACTTGTTATTCATACAAAGGTGTGTGTGTGCATGTGCTTTGATTGAATCATCTCATTTGTTTCTCATCTCTTTCACGCACAGACACGCACACACAAGATATGGCGCTCTCTTTGTGTGTCCTCTTGATTGAGTCACACCCAGGCACGCACACACACGTGCACTGTTACAGGCACACACATGCAGGCCAACGCACAACAGACATACAAAGCTGGCTGGTAAGGATAGCTGGAATGGGATGTTGTCCCAGTGGAATGAGATGGTATCTCTCTCTCGCTCGCTCGCTCTCTCTCTCCGTGAGATGGATATCTTTTAGCCCCGCTTTCTCTTATGCACCCTTTCTTGCTCTCTCTCTCTCTCTCTCTGTTCTCACACTCTTTGTTTCGGGTCCCATTCTTCCTCTCTCTCCTTCTCCCTCACTCACTCTCCATCTGCTGTGCGTGTGCGAGTGAGCATATATGCGCGCGAGCGTGTGTGTGCGAGCGAGCGGGCATGTCTGTGTGTGTATTGGCGTGTGTTCTGAAGATTGGGCTCCACCAGGGGAGACGGATCTGGAAGAAGACAAAAGGAGCTCAGAATAACTCCCCTACTTCTGCCTCGCCGAAACCTAGCTGTGTGTGTGTGTGTGCGCGCGTGTCACATTTACACATGTCCTCCTCAGAAGGCCCTCAGAGCTTTAAGGACTGGGCCATCTCGTTAAGAGTTATTTCATGTTTTCTGTGTGACTATGTTCTGCACTGTACTCATTACTGTGTCTTCTTTGTCTCCTCTCTTCGTGGAATCCTCCGTGCGTCTCTGGAACAGGTAAGACCTTGAGGGTTGACCTGTCGCATGCATGCTGTGTGTGTTTGTGTGTGTGTGTGTTGGCACAGGGCTTTTTAGCAGTGTTGATCAAACATGTGGTGTCCTTGAGGCCTGGTCACTGAGTGCCTAGAGCAGCTCGTCTTCTCCACAGTCTAACCTTTGCTTGTTCGTGCCAACCCCCACGCTTTTCTCTCTGACACACACACTCAACCAACTAGACACATTCTCTCTCTCTGTCTCTGTCTCTCACTCACACACACACACACAATCTCAGCCCTTGTTTACCCACTTAACAAGTTAAACGTTAACTCACCTTTGAAGGTCTCTAGGTATTTGTGTGTGTGCAAGCCGTAGTGTGTGTTTGCCTGCTTGCTTATTGTCCTCTGTGTGTGTGTGTGCACATGGTGTAGCGTGTTTGCCTATTGTTTATTTGTGTGTGTGAGCTTAACACATCCTGTGAGTAGTTTCCTCATTGGGATATTTGTGGTACCTCAGAAGGGATTTGGTGTTGGTCTTCCTTCCTTCCGTGCACACAGAATCGTGTGTGTGTGTGTCGACGGCAGGATGTTGTCGTCCCAGAGCGGTCTCCTGTGATCTCTCCTGCCTACAAAGCGCTTCTTTCCATCACCTCCTTCCTTGTTCTTTTGTTTCCTCTCCGCCATCCCTTATCTCTGGCTTGCAGTGTGGCAGGGCTGAGAAGCAGCACCTGTACAAGCCCCTTGTTGTGTGTGTGTGTGTGTGTGTGTGTGTGTCGACGTGCCATCTCCCAACCGTCTGCTTTCTCCAAATCTGTTTTGCTTCTTCATCCCATCTCTCTCTGTTCCCCCCTGAGTGGTCTCCTGTTTTACTGTCTTCCCTTGTCCAGCTCAGCACCTTCCCTCTTTCTCATGCGTATGCTCCATCTTCATAGTGTGTGTGGGGGTGCACAGTCCCAGGCCTAGACCCAAGGGAGGGCAGCGGAGCTGGCAGTAGTGGTGGCGACTTGTGTCCTTGGAGACGCCGAAAGGAAGGAGAATATATATTGTGAATGATGGAAAGAGAGAGGTAGGGAGGGGGAAGTCTTCACCTCAGATAACTGTCTGTCTCTCTGCCCTTTACTGAGACTGCTGGAAGATTTGACCCAGATAGAGAGAGTAAAGTAGGCAGACGAAGAACAGAAAGTGAAAAAGAAAAAAAAATCCTTGGTGCAAATTTCCCTTTTCTTTTTTTTTCTTCTTCTTTTGTGTCCCTTTTTCTCGTCTTTGTTCTTGAAGAAGCGTCGTGGGAGGGGGAGGGAGGGGGGGGCAGTCTTGGACATGAAACACAAAGACACAGAGTCCCTATCGTGAGCTTGTGTGTGCGCATGGGTTTCCGTGTGCCTAAGGAGTGCTTCTCAAACAGCATTATTTACTACTCTACTGGGTTTTGCATCTCCTACGCCCCCGTCCTACCCCCCAGACCCCTCCACACACACACACACACACTTGTATGCGCATTTAACAGTGCGTCCGACAGCTCCCCGGGCTCCTTTCCTGGAAAGGCGAGACAGAGAGCACTAGAGCATGCTGGGATACTGGATGACCGCAACGTTCATCTTTGAGCCCCACAGCTCAGTTAATACTTAATGTCCTGTCACACACACACAAACACCCTCCTCTTTATCACGCAGACACGCGCGCTCACCAAACCCATGAAATATTCAGCAGGTCATGAAATAATGATGAACATTGATGGAATGAAACCTGCTAATTTAACAAAGACCCCGTCTCCTTTTTGTTCGAGGGGAAAAAAAGGACAATAGGAAGACCCAGGGTTCACACACATACACAGTCAGTAGCAGAACGCAAGTGGAGCCTTAAAGCTGGTGGGACCTGTTTTCTGGGCAAGAGTATGTTTTTATTTTTCAGAACACCAGTCCCACTGGACTTTGTCTCGACTGTGAAGAGAGTGTTTGTATGTACATGTGCGCACGCATTTTGGGTGTGTATGTAGCTTTGTAGTATGTTTACTGTCCAGCATAGACTATGTAGGACAGCTGTCCTATTTCCAGCAGGTCCTGGCTACTCCAGAGCCGCCTCTGGTAGACGGGACTGGAAAGAGGAACAAGCAGCACTGATGGAGCCGGCAGTGAAGGAGGGAGAATATGAGGGCTTGTTGACAGCTGGACCTCATCAGCAGTAAGGGCGCAGGGCATTCTCTCTCGCGCGCTCTCTCTCTCGCTCTGTCTGTCACTCCCTCTGTCACTCTTTCACTTCCTCCTCGTCGCTGTCTTCCTCCATCATGAATTGCGGCTCACGACATGTTTTTCCCGCTTTTCCCCCTCTCCCTATATCTCTCACGCGGAGTGCCGTCACCGCTATTTGTGTGTCCGCGTGTGTGACAGCTGGTATCCAAGGGAAACCCCCTCCCCCCCATCCCAAGTGGCGATTTGAGTGGTCGTGCTTTCCATGACATAGGCCGTGAGCCCGGAGGCAGGGCTGCAGTGCCAAAAGTTCCGGAAGGTTCCACCCGGAGAGCGGTGCTGGCCGGGTCGGCCCGCCGGGGGGAGGATAGCGCGGCCGTCTGCATCTGTGGACAGCGTCACAGTGACGTTTCAAACTCTCTTCTTCCTCCAGATGGATGACTGTTGAGAGGAGGTTAAACCCTGGCATCTGTTGAGTGTGTGTGTGTGTGTCAGGAAGTGTATGTGTGTGTCCGCCAGACTGATCAGCTCTCAGCCGCTAAGACTCGAACCAGAAGATTCCTGCCACTTGGCAGATTTCAGCTCCTGCTCTCTGTATGTCACGCTTTAATCCTTCCCCCCGTGTGGCACTGTAATCCTTCCCCTGTGGAGCCATGCTGACGGGGGTTAAGGTTCCAGCAGGGGCTCCTTGACCCACTCGCATAGAGTTGGACCGGATCAGACCAGATCAGACCAGACTCTCTCTCCATCTCTCTGGTAGAGAGGACTGTCAGTCAGCAAGACTCCCTATCTCAGCTGACCAACACTGACCTTCACTGCTGACCTTTCTAACCTCCCAAGTCCACCTTTGTCAGAGTAAGGGATTGAGCCTGGGGGCGAGGGGTCAGTTTGGAATTGAGCTAATGGCTCAGGTCGCATTCCAAACTGGCCCTCCCCTCCTCCTCCCCTTGTGACCTTTTGCAGGTCTTCCAAGGACGGGTTGGGTATTAGGGACCGACCTCAATGTGGTGTCCTTCCAACCCAGAGGTGAACGGACTGCCCGATGGTGTAGGAGTCGAGGATTGGCTTGGTCTGGAACCACACACACACACAAACATACAAGGCTAGTGTTGCTCCACTCCTGTTGTCTCAACCGGGACGGTGTGCTCCTCCCTGTGACTTATCGTTGTCCCCTTATCACCTTACCCCCCCCCCCCCTTGGCTTTTAGTACGCTTTACAGCCTTTTATTGGTGGTGTCACAATAACGAGTGTACACGCACACACACAAACGCCCTTCTGTGCCCTGTGTTGCGAAACACTAACCGGGTTCAAGAGGCCAGCTCTGCGCATGCAATCATCATCGTCTCAGCTGCTAGTCAGTGCTTTAGCCATCATGTCTATCTGGTTCCCATCAAGCCTCTCCCCTCTGGGACGCCACGCTGCTGTGGCTGGAGATCTCTATCCAGCTGCACACCCGGCTCCGCGCACAGAGATCCACACAGCCTAGATCGGTGTCCAGCCAACACATTGAGCCCGACGTAGATATCCACAGCCTAGATTTGTCTCCAGTCATAGATCCAGCTTTATGGCGATCGACACAGATTGGACGCATGTCCAGTTGCACATCCAGCTTCATAAATAAAGCTTATCAACTTAGGTTTGGGTGTAGGAGCTAGCCCATTGCTGCATAGATCTATACAGCCTAGATCACTCTCAGTGGGCCGTACTGTCTTGTAGCTGTATATTGCTTGGGGGGGTCAGTGTGTGGTCAGGTACATAAAGGCTTATCACCATGCCCTGCACCTGTGGTCCATAATGGCAGGGATCAATTGGTTGTGGTGGGATATCAATCCCATTGTTGTTGTCCTAATCGAGCTCGGTTTGAACTGGGATTCTGAACCAGACCAGACCAACTGGATATGTCCTGCTGTTAGACACACTGCTGAAGATGGACCAGGTGACCTGGACCTGTATGTTAACATGGAGAGTGGGGTCAGAGTACAGGCCTGAACACACTCACCTTCAGCATGAGCACAGCTCACCATCTCTGACAGGAGCTAAATCTGTACTGCTGTCTGCTACCTTAACAAAGATTCATCAGTAACCCATGGTAACAGTAGAGAACCTTTTAAACACACCTGTGGATGGTGAAGGAGACAGACTGGTTATGGAGGACACAGACAGACAGGAAGTAGAGGACACAGCCAGACAGGAAGTGGAGGGCACAGACAGACAGGAAGTAGAGGACACAGCCAGACAAGAAGTAGAGGACACAGCCAGACAAGAAGTAGAGGACACAGACAGACAGGAAGTAGAGGACACAGACAGACAGGAAGTAGAGGGCACAGACGGGTAGCAGAGGGTGCAGACAAAATGACTGATCACCACTTACAGCATTATTCATTACCCCATTGTACCCACAACAGCAGCTGTTACTGTATATGAGTACACACACTCACTCACACACACACACACACACACACACACACACACACACACACACATACATGTGGCAGCTGCAGCTGTTGGACAGGACTGTCCCAGCTCCTTGTCTCTATTAGTTAGCTGAGGCTCCCAGCGGAGGGCTGGAGAGATGAGGAGGAGGGAGGAGGAGGAGAGGGGGAAAGAGGGTTGAGGAGGAGGAGAAGGGGAAAGAAGGATGAGGGCTGGAGAGAGGAGCAGAGGAGTTCTCTGACAGTGGCCGGGAGGAAGATCTGGCTCTACGGCCGACTTTCCTGAACAGTGGGAAGATCTCCAGAGTTGGCTGGGCGCATGTTTTGGGGAATTGATCATTGGAATGTTTATGGAAACGTTGATGTAATGGGGGGGGGGTTCTATTTGTGGAATGTTGGATGGAAATGAGATGACTGTTAAATGGAGGCAGATGTGCCCTCCAGGGAATCCAAGGCCCGTCGTACGTCATAACACGTACATTCCATTGCTGCTCACCTGCACGCACGCATTCCCAACTGCTCCTCCCCGTGTCTTCTTCAGCCTAGATCCACACTCACCCCCCCTCCCAAACACACACACATTCAACTGCAAGCTATGTGTTTTTCGGACGCAGAGACACACATTCCACAGCCCCCCTCTGGAACATTCCGGGGTGAACGACTGTCAGGGGAAAGGGAGGAAGAGGGGAAATTCAACACTAACCCAGGACCTCCAGGCCTCTTTCAAGGAGATGTCTCACTTTCCCCTGCCTGTCTCTCCTCCCTCTGTTCCCCTTCAGCCTGCTCCATCCCCCTCTCCTTCTCCTCGTGGCTAGCCTGGACCAGGAGCGAGGTGTGCAGGACTCGGAGCAGCCAGCAGCTCTGTCCTCACATACAGCCTCTCAATGCAGTGCAATTCAGAGGGTTGTTCTTTCGCCTCTAATGTTTAGATGAACTTGCATGGGAGGATTCCAGGCACAGTATGGTAATGGTAGGACACACGCAGACGCAATTTTAACATGGTGACACACTGTGGGTGGTTTCCAGCGAGACTGTGATAAGGGCCAGACAGCTAAATGTTCTCTTTCTCTCTCCTGCTGAATGCTAATAAGGCCAGGAATATCTCTCTGTCCGTGTCCTCTCGCTCTCTCCTCCTGAGCTGGGTGTCTCTCTTATGTTCCTCAGCCAGATAGATGGTTGTTTACATGGCTGAGCAGATTATCATGTGAATGGGCAAACTTGTGGCTTTCCAAATGTACGTATGTACGCGAGCGTGTGTGTGCGTGTGTAAATGCATGCACCACTGACTCCCCATATGCCGAAGCGTCATTTGCATAAATACATTGTTCCCCCGGCAAACCCTGTGATGGGATTCCGCCATAAGACTCTTTTGCTGTAGCAAACTATACAGACGCAGACATCCACCTTTTTTAAAGTTTTTTTTCAATAATTTTTTTCTTCTTTTTTCCATCCAATTTAGAGAATACCTCGCCCCCTCTCTTCCTGCCCACCCGCTCTATCCTCCTCTGCCCCCCCTTCCCTCCTCTCCTCTCTCCAGGATCTGATCCTGGGATTTGTTTGGGATTCTCTAGGATTCTGTCTGATTGTGTGTGTGTGTGTTCCCCATCCCTTTATGCAGTCTTTTTTCTCCGCTCTAAGCCGACTGGTCATCGTGGGCCAGTCTGTCCTGCATGTTTTTTTGCCGTCAGCTTTATTGAACAGCTATACGTGCGCACACCCACACACACTCTGAAGACACTAATATCCCTGCAGACGTCGAAGTCCCCATGTGATCCTCTCTCTGTCGGATGCACATCATGGTCACACACACACCACGCACACACACACACAGTATGCAATAATGTTGGATTAGCCGAGGCCGCAAACTTGAGAAAAGCAAATCTCAACTCCAGCTCGGCATCATCTGTCTTGTCCTCCACCCAACCTTTCCTCTTTCCTTCTCTCCCTCCGTCTCTCCTCTTTCTCTCGGCCTTCGTGGTCATTCTAGTCTTCAACCTTCTTTTTTTTCTCTTTTTTTTTCCGGGGGGCCGGGTTGGCAGGGAGCGTTGCCAGGTCAACAGCTGCTCTGCCTCGGAATTCCGATGTATCTGATCCAGGATTGGACATACAGGGGAGTGTCTGCCCAGACACACACACACACACACACATGCAGTAGGGGTACAGGGGGCTGGGAAGCAGGCACAGAGGAGGGAGGGGGGGGGGGTTGAATTGGATGAAGAGAGGGCGAGGGGGTTTTGAAGAAGAGGAGGTGGAGTTGGTGAACGGGGGGGGGGGGGGGGAGATGTCACAGAGCTTAGCGAGAGAATGGGGGGATGCCCCCTTTTGAGATGTCTCCCATGCGAGCAGGGAAAATCAAACTGTCATATCAATGAGCTGCCGGCACAAAGACAATCTCTTGCCCTCTCCTTCGGTTCCCTCCTTTTTCTCTTTCTCTCCCTCGTTTTTTATCTGATTTAGGAGCAGGCTTGGGGAGAGGGAGTGGGATGGGGCCTGATGGCCTCAGGAGAGAAGGTGGGAGGAGAGAAAGAGGGAGACGAACGGAGATGGAGATTGGGAGGGAGGGAAGAAGAGGGGCGACGCGCAGAGTGAACGGGGGCGAAGGAGGAGGGCATGCGTGGCAGAGGAACGGGGACCGCTTGAGTCGTCCACATGGATGGATAGAAGAGCCTCTTATTCCGTCAGACTACAGACCGGAGCCTCCGCGTTATGTGCAAATGGAGCAGACAGCTCATCCTTCTTGTTATCCATCGTTTTATTCTTCTCTTGTTGGTTTATTTTCCCTCTGCGGAGGAGTCCTTTTCATTACAACTTCTCTCTCAGATCCCGTCATGACGGGAGAGATTTATTACATTTGATCATCTCTTCAGTCAACCGTTGCCGCTGCATGAGGCATGTTTCCACTAATAACGCATGGTGTGGAGCATGTTCTCGCTCCCACACACACGCACACACACACACACACACACACACACAAAGTAGCCCAAAGCGTGTTCGTCACACTGTCCTTAATCTCTGGGTTAGCAGCTGCTGATGCAAAGAAATAGTGTGTGTGTCGTTCTGAAATGAGTATGACTTCAGACCTCAGTCAGGGCCCTGGTCACCTGGGTGAACAACCATTGTTATTTCAGGGTTTGTCAGTCCCCCAAGAGAAGAAGGGGGGAGAGGAGAGGGGGAGAGAGGGAGAGGGAGAGGGAAGGAAGGAAGGATGCCATTGCAATGCGGTGCTGTTGAGTCCCTGCTCCCTCTGAGCTCTCGTTACACTCCCAGACAAAGGGCCTCTTTCACCCAGCGCTCTCTGTGTGGGGGCACACGCACACACACGCACACAAACACACACACACAGCTCAGAGAGACTGTTGTTACTGTTGTTGCACAATATTTGGCTCCTCTCATTTTATTAAATCCCCCCCCCACTCCACCCTTTCTGTCACGTCCTTTCTCCCTCTCTCTCGCTGTCCCTCCATCTCTCGATCTTTCTCGCTCCCTCCATCGTCTCCTCCCTTTTCCTTTTCTGTTTTGCATCCCATTCTCTGTGTGGCTGAATTGGAATCCGTGGGAGGTAGAAACTGCCTCAGGAAGTTGTGTGTGTGTGTGTGTGTGTGTGTGTGTGTGTGTGTGTGTGCTTGCACACCCTACTGTCACTATTTCAGCCCGACTAGAGACTTAAAGTAAACAAAAGTCAGACATATGATTTTTGTAATTTCACAGGAATTATGCCAGCTACCCATCATCTGCCCTACACACACACACACACACACACACATTTCCCCCCAGGCTGTGCTCATTAGCCCCTTGGCCCTCTTTAAGCAGGTGGGGCGTGTTTGGCACAGTCCCCGACACAGTTGGGCTTAATTGGGCTTGGAGGACTCCTTGCATGCACACACACACACCCATCACTCATCTGTCCCCCCGCCCCCCAGACGCCCCTCATCTTCCCCAGGGACAAGCTCTCATCCTGAACCAAGGGATGCAATGCAGCCCCAGGCTCCTCACCCGGCCTTGTTGCCATCCTGCCCGTGCGATCCCACGTCTCTCCGTCTGTCTCTGCAGACGTCGAGAGCGCTGCGAGACGACGACTGCTCCTCTGTCAGCTGTTACTTCGTCGTGTCGGTGTGCTTGAATGTCTAGTCGGGGTGGTCTTGTTGAAATACCCTTGTGGAGACCAAATGTCCTTGAAAGTAGAGTGAAATATGAACGTCTTGATCCCGTGGGGCCCTTTGGCCCCATAACCTCAAATGCTTTTTTCCAAGGGGTATTAGGGGTGTTTGGGTTAGGGTTAGATTTACATTAAGGGTTACGGTTGGGGTCAAAGGTTAGTGGTTGGAAACTACACCAGTTTGAATGGGAGCGAATGGTAAGGCCCCACTAGGATGAAAAAAAGAAATCCGACCTGTGTGTGACCCTCTCTCTGTAAGACCCTGAGCTGTGTGTCGTGATGGAGGAGTGAAGACGGCGTCTGCCACTTGGGGTCAGGTCCGCATCCCATTAGGGGCATGTGTGATTAAGAGAGTGGATGCGTGGGGCGGATGGGAGGGTCATTATTGGATTGTTTTCGGGGATCATCCGCTTAAGACAGTCTCTTAAGGAACACACACACACACACACACACACACCTGTGTTCTGGCTCCCGTGCTTTTGTATGAATGTAGGCTGTGTGTTGAGACACTGACTGGGGTATGGAGAGTCATCAGCATGGGACGCACACACACACACACACACGCTCATACTCACAGACTCCAAGAATTGGAGCAAAGGGAGTGAGAGAGAGACCAAGTGTAAAGATTGGGGTGAGGATGGGTTGAGCAGGTGGGAATGATTAACCACCTTATCATTCCAATTTCACACCCCTGACTCTGTGTCTGTGCATGTACACACACACCTATTCCAATGCCAGTTCCAGGGACATGTGTGACAAGTGATTAACAGGGAAACAGGGGTCACACACACACTAATCTCTGCCTGAGGAGAGTAGTGTGTGTGTGTGTGTAACTTCTCCTCTAACTGGACCATCTGTCTCCTTGTTAGACTCGTTAACCGGCCCTTAATCACCTCAAAGTCAGGAACATCCCTCTTTCTTCCTTCCTTCCGTGCTCTCCTCTTCCTCATTCTTTGCCCTCTTCCCGGCCGCGCCCTTTTTCTCCTCCTCTCACTCCGTTCCGCCATAATTGGGCGGGGAGTTCATCTACTGTCCAAGTGGAGAAGCACTGGGGACTGACTTCTAAGGTGACTGCAAGTGTGTGCGTGCGTGCGCACGCGGGAGTGAGGAAGGTAGACAGGCCATGAATCTCACTTACAGATCCTTTCTTCCTCCTTCTGTATTTCTCTCTCTCGGCATCACTGTCTCTCTCTCTCTTTCTGTATCCTCATCCATCTGTTTTCTCTGCCTCTCCTCATCTATCTATTTCTGGCCGCCCTTTCGATGTCTCTGTCAGACGGCTGAGATGGAACATGAGTGAACAGGCCTGAGAACATTCCTGTCCAACACAGCTCGGCGCTCAGGTGTGTGTGTGTGTGTGTGTTGATACAACAGCAATTATTCAAACAAGAGCAGAGGATTTTCTTTCTGGCAGTGCACTGGCAGCCTACCTGCTCCTCTCATCATAGCAACACATTGCAACACTAAACTGTCACTTATTATATTATTCCAGAAATCCCCCCCCCCCCACAAATATTGAAACGCCTGCTGCCTTCAACATAAATGGAATATCCATTGATTGTGGCAGTGAGAGGAGAAGAAGTGAGAAGGAGAATGTTTGTTTGTTTTATCCAAACTCCAGTCTCTTCTGTGTGTCGAATGGCAACTGTATGTCTGTGTCCAGGTGATGGGGGATTGTGGGCCCTGCTCAACCCCCCCCCCCCCCCTCTCTCTCACCGCCCCCGGGTCCGTCACCGGTCCCCTCTCTCCTCCTCTTCTTTATTTAAACTCCCGACTGCTAACCCAGTCTGTCTGAGTCCGCAGGCTGTTATTGATCGACTGGCAGGGAGTGATGGAAAGATGGAGAGGGTGGGGGGGGGGAGGGAGGGGGGGGGTGGGGGGGGGAGGGAGGGGGGGTGGGGGAGAGAAGCTTGTGTAGTGAAGGAGCTTGTCTGAACCAGCAGATCTATTCTGGTCTGTCTGAGTGTCTTGTTATTGGGTAGGAGAGAGAGAGGGAGAGAAAGTGAAACAAACGGAGAGAAATAAATACAGTGAAACCAGAGGGATGCGAGGGGAGATAGATTACGTATAAATCAATTTTTAAGGTCAATATGAAATAACGATTTGGATTGTTTATCCATGTAGAGTGAGGCTGTAATCGATGGAGGATGCCATGAGCTGTATCTGGCCTGCTGTTTACCTTGCGCAACCCGTTGTGTGAGTTGAATCACTTTCAGCTCTGCACTAGAAGCTTCAACAAAGTGTGATGCTGTTTTTGTTTGTGTGGTGGGGATGAAGTAAGGACGGCATACGTGGACGGACAAACAGCAACTCGCGCGCGCGCGCGCGCACACACACACACACACACACACACAGAGAGTCCGTTGACATGATCTCAATTTACAGCCAGTGGATTCCATCGGTTGTTACTCCGATGGCACAGAGAGGGGTGTGTTGGGTGAACAAGCTGAAGGGATTTCCCTGGAAGTTATTTGGCACATGCGTGCATACTTCCAGGTGGAAGATGGGGTTTTACAATGGAATGCAAGAACATGTTGTTTCCCAGATGATTTCTACACCTCCTCTCACTCTCTCCATTTCCTCCCCTCTCCCTTTACCTTTTCTATCTTCTTCCCCCTGTTTCTTCCCCCCTCATGTTAGAATACTAGTTTGGATTTACTTATCAGTGCTGCCAAACGGGTAAGCAGCTTAATACAGCACCTGCGTGTGTGTGTGCGTGCGTGCGTGCGCGCTGTGTGTGCGTGCGCTGTGTGTGTGTGTGTGTGTGCGTGCGTGCGTGAGCTGGGTGATAGTTGCGGAGAAACACTTC
>NW_026911382.1:0-31664 GCF_963692335.1 Osmerus eperlanus | reverse complement strand
GCTCCCTACTAGAACAGGATCAGTTACTCTACTGCTCCCTACTAGAACAGGATCAGTTACTCTACTAGCTCCCTACTAGAACAGGATCAGATTACTCTACTGCTCCCTACTAGAACAGGATCATTTACTCTACTGCCCCCTACTAGAACAGGATCAGTGACTCTACTGCTCCCTACTAGAACAGGATCAGTTACTCTACTGCTCCCTACTAGAACAGGATCAGTTACTCTACTGCTCCCTACTAGAACAGGATCAGTGACTCTACTGCTCCCTACTAGAACAGGATCAGTTACTCTACTGCTCCCTACTAGAACAGGATCAGTTACTCTACTGCTCCCTACTAGAACAGGATCAGTATTCTACTGCTCCCTACTAGAACAGGATCAGTTACTCTACTGCTCCCTACTAGAACAGGATCAGTTACTCTACTGCTCCTACTAGAACAGGATCAGTTACTCTACTGCTCCCTACTAGAACAGGATCAGTTACTCTACTGCTCCCTACTAGAACAGGATCAGTTACTCTACTGCTCCCTACTAGAACAGGATCAGTTACTCTACTGCTCCCTACTAGAACAGGATCAGTTACTCTACTGCTCCCTACTAGAACAGGATCAGTTACTCTACTGCTCCCTACTAGAACAGGATCATTGACTCTACTGCTCCCTACTAGAACAGGATCAGTTACTCTACTGCTCCCTACTAGAACAGGATCAGTTACTCTACTGCTCCCTACTAGAACAGGATCAGTTACTCTACTGCTCCCTACTAGAACAGGATCAGTTACTCTACTGCTCCCTACTAGAACAGGATCAGTTACTCTACTGCTCCCTACTAGAACAGGATCAGTTACTCTACTGCTCCCTACTAGAACAGGATCAGTGACTCTACTGCTCCCTACTAGAACAGATCAGTTACTCTACTGCTCCCTACTAGAACAGGATCAGTTACTCTACTGCTCCCTACTAGAACAGGATCAGTTACTCTACTGCTCCCTACTAGAACAGGATCAGTTACTCTACTGCTCCCTACTAGAACAGGATCAGTTACTCTACTGCTCCCTACTAGAACAGGATCAGTTACTCTACTGCTCCCTACTAGAACAGGATCAGTTACTCTACTGCTCCCTACTAGAACAGGATCAGTGACTCTACTGCTCCCTACTAGAACAGGATCAGTGACTCTACTGCTCCCTACTAGAACAGGATCAGTGACTCTACTGCTCCCTACTAGAACAGGATCAGTTACTCTACTGCTCCCTACTAGAACAGGATCAGTTACTCTACTGCTCCCTACTAGAACAGGATCAGTTACTCTACTGCTCCCTACTAGAACAGGATCAGTTACTCTACTGCTCCCTACTAGAACAGGATCAGTTACTCTACTGCTCCCTACTAGAACAGGATCAGTTACTCTACTGCTCCCTACTAGAACAGGATCAGTGACTCTACTGCTCCCTACTAGAACAGGATCAGTGACTCTACTGCTCCCTACTAGAACAGGATCAGTGACTCTACTGCTCCCTACTAGAACAGGATCAGTTACTCTACTGCTCCCTACTAGAACAGGATCAGTTACTCTACTGCTCCCTACTAGAACAGGATCAGTTACTCTACTGCTCCCTACTAGAACAGGATCAGTTACTCTACTGCTCCCTACTAGAACAGGATCAGTTACTCTACTGCTCCCTACTAGAACAGGATCAGTTACTCTACTGCTCCCTACTAGAACAGGATCAGTTACTCTACTGCTCCCTACTAGAACAGGATCAGTTACTCTACTGCTCCCTACTAGAACAGGATCAGTTACTCTACTGCTCCCTACTAGAACAGGATCAGTGACTCTACTGCTCCCTACTAGAACAGGATCAGTGACTCTACTGCTCCTACTAGAACAGGATCAGTTACTCTACTGCTCCCTACTAGAACAGGATCAGTGACTCTACTGCTCCCTACTAGAACAGGATCAGTTACTCTACTGCTCCCTACTAGAACAGGATCAGTTACTCTACTGCTCCCTACTAGAACAGGATCAGTTACTCTACTGCTCCCTACTAGAACAGGATCAGTTACTCTACTGCTCCCTACTAGAACAGGATCAGTTACTCTACTGCTCCCTACTAGAACAGGATCAGTTACTCTACTGCTCCCTACTAGAACAGGATCAGTTACTCTACTGCTCCCTACTAGAACAGGATCAGTTACTCTACTGCTCCCTACTAGAACAGGATCAGTTACTCTACTGCTCCTACTAGAACAGGATCAGTTACTCTACTGCTCCCTACTAGAACAGGATCAGTTACTCTACTGCTCCCTACTAGAACAGGATCAGTTACTCTACTGCACCCTACTAGAACAGGATCAGTTACTCTACTGCTCCCTACTAGAACAGGATCAGTTACTCTACTGCTCCTACTAGAACAGGATCAGTTACTCTACTGCACCCTACTAGAACAGGATCAGTTACTCTACTGCTCCCTACTAGAACAGGATCAGTTACTCTACTGCTCCCTACTAGAACAGGATCAGTTACTCTACTGCTCCCTACTAGAACAGGATCAGTTACTCTACTGCTCCCTACTAGAACAGGATCAGTTACTCTACTGCTCCCTACTAGAACAGGATCAGTTACTCTACTGCTCCCTACTAGAACAGGATCAGTTACTCTACTGCTCCCTACTAGAACAGGATCAGTTACTCTACTGCTCCCTACTAGAACAGGATCAGTTACTCTACTGCTCCCTACTAGAACAGGATCAGTTACTCTACTGCTCCCTACTAGAACAGGATCAGTTACTCTACTGCTCCTACTAGAACAGGATCAGTGACTCTACTGCTCCCTACTAGAACAGGATCAGTTACTCTACTGCTCCCTACTAGAACAGGATCAGTTACTCTACTGCTCCCTACTAGAACAGGATCAGTGACTCTACTGCTCCCTACTAGAACAGGATCAGTGACTCTACTGCTCCCTACTAGAACAGGATCAGTGACTCTACTGCTCCCTACTAGAACAGGATCAGTTACTCTACTGCTCCCTACTAGAACAGGATCAGTTACTCTACTGCTCCCTACTAGAACAGGATCAGTTACTCTACTGCTCCCTACTAGAACAGGATCAGTGACTCTACTGCTCCCTACTAGAACAGGATCAGTGACTCTACTGCTCCCTACTAGAACAGGATCAGTTACTCTACTGCTCCCTACTAGAACAGGATCAGTTACTCTACTGCTCCCTACTAGAACAAGATCAGTTACTCTACTGCTCCCTACTAGAACAGGATCAGTTACTCTACTGCTCCCTACTAGAACAGGATCAGTTACTCTACTGCTCCCTACTAGAACAGGATCAGTTACTCTACTGCTCCCAACTAGAACAGGATCAGTTACTCTACTGCTCCCTACTAGAACAGGATCAGTTACTCTACTGCCCCTACTAGAACAGGATCAGTTACTCTACTGCCCCCTACTAGAACAGGATCAGTTACTCTACTGCTCCCTACTAGAACAGGATCAGTTACTCTACTGCTCCCTACTAGAACAGGATCAGTTACTCTACTGCTCCCTACTAGAACAGGATCAGTTACTCTACTGCTCCCTACTAGAACAGGATCAGTGACTCTACTGCTCCCTACTAGAACAGGATCAGTTACTCTACTGCTCCCTACTAGAACAGGATCAGTGACTCTACTGCTCCCTACTAGAACAGGATCAGTGACTCTACTGCTCCCTACTAGAACAGGATCAGTTACTCTACTGCTCCCTACTAGAACAGGATCAGTGACTCTACTGCTCCCTACTAGAACAGGATCAGTTACTCTACTGCTCCCTACTAGAACAGGATCAGTTACTCTACTGCTCCCTACTAGAACAGGATCAGTTACTCTACTGCTCCCTACTAGAACAGGATCAGTGACTCTACTGCTGCCTACTAGAACAGGATCAGTTACTCTACTGCTCCCTACTAGAACAGGATCAGTGACTCTACTGCTCCCTACTAGAACAGGATCAGTTACTCTACTGCTCCCTACTAGAACAGGATCAGTTACTCTACTGCTCCCTACTAGAACAGGATCAGTTACTCTACTGCTTCCTACTAGAACAGGATCAGTCACTCTACTGCTGCCTACTAGAACAGGATCAGTTACTCTACTGCTCCCTACTAGAACAGGATCAGTTACTCTACTGCTCCCTACTAGAACAGGATCAGTGACTCTACTGCTCCCTACTAGAACAGGATCAGTTACTCTACTGCTCCCTACTAGAACAGGATCAGTTACTCTACTGCTGCCTACTAGAACAGGATCAGTTACTCTACTGCTCCCTACTAGAACAGGATCAGTTACTCTACTGCTCCCTACTAGAACAGGATCAGTGACTCTACTGCTCCCTACTAGAACAGGATCAGTGACTCTACTGCTCCCTACTAGAACAGGATCAGTGACTCTACTGCTCCCTACTAGAACAGGATCAGTTACTCTACTGCTCCCTACTAGAACAGGATCAGTTACTCTACTGCTCCCTACTAGAACAGGATCAGTTACTCTACTGCTCCCTACTAGAACAGGATCAGTGACTCTACTGCTCCCTACTAGAACAGGATCAGTGACTCTACTGCTCCCTACTAGAACAGGATCAGTTACTCTACTGCTCCCTACTAGAACAGGATCAGTTACTCTACTGCTCCCTACTAGAACAAGATCAGTTACTCTACTGCTCCCTACTAGAACAGGATCAGTTACTCTACTGCTCCCTACTAGAACAGGATCAGTTACTCTACTGCTCCCTACTAGAACAGGATCAGTTACTCTACTGCTCCCAACTAGAACAGGATCAGTTACTCTACTGCTCCCTACTAGAACAGGATCAGTTACTCTACTGCCCCCTACTAGAACAGGATCAGTTACTCTACTGCCCCCTACTAGAACAGGATCAGTTACTCTACTGCTCCCTACTAGAACAGGATCAGTTACTCTACTGCTCCCTACTAGAACAGGATCAGTTACTCTACTGCTCCCTACTAGAACAGGATCAGTTACTCTACTGCTCCCTACTAGAACAGGATCAGTGACTCTACTGCTCCCTACTAGAACAGGATCAGTTACTCTACTGCTCCCTACTAGAACAGGATCAGTGACTCTACTGCTCCCTACTAGAACAGGATCAGTGACTCTACTGCTCCCTACTAGAACAGGATCAGTTACTCTACTGCTCCCTACTAGAACAGGATCAGTTACTCTACTGCTCCCTACTAGAACAGGATCAGTGACTCTACTGCTCCCTACTAGAACAGGATCAGTTACTCTACTGCTCCCTACTAGAACAGGATCAGTTCTACTCTACTGCTCCCTACTAGAACAGATCAGTTACTCTACTGCTCCCTACTAGAACAGGATCAGTGACTCTACTGCTGCCTACTAGAACAGGATCAGTTACTCTACTGCTCCCTACTAGAACAGGATCAGTGACTCTACTGCTCCCTACTAGAACAGGATCAGTTACTCTACTGCTCCCTACTAGAACAGGATCAGTTACTCTACTGCTCCCTACTAGAACAGGATCAGTTACTCTACTGCTTCCTACTAGAACAGGATCAGTCACTCTACTGCTGCCTACTAGAACAGGATCAGTTACTCTACTGCTCCCTACTAGAACAGGATCAGTTACTCTACTGCTCCCTACTAGAACAGGATCAGTGACTCTACTGCTCCCTACTAGAACAGGATCAGTTACTCTACTGCTCCCTACTAGAACAGGATCAGTTACTCTACTGCTGCCTACTAGAACAGGATCAGTTACTCTACTGCTCCCTACTAGAACAGGATCAGTTACTCTACTGCTCCCTACTAGAACAGGATCAGTGACTCTACTGCTCCCTACTAGAACAGGATCAGTTACTCTACTGCTGCCTACTAGAACAGGATCAGTGACTCTACTGCTCCCTACTAGAACAGGATCAGTTACTCTACTGCTCCCTACTAGAACAGGATCAGTTACTCTACTGCTCCCTACTAGAACAGGATCAGTTACTCTACTGCTCCCTACTAGAACAGGATCAGTTACTCTACTGCTCCCTACTAGAACAGGATCAGTTACTCTACTGCTCCCTACTAGAACAGGATCAGTTACTCTACTGCTCCCTACTAGAACAGGATCAGTTACTCTACTGCTCCCTACTAGAACAGGATCAGTTACTCTACTGCTCCCTACTAGAACAGGATCAGTGACTCTACTGCTCCCTACTAGAACAGGATCAGTTACTCTACTGCTGCCTACTAGAACAGGATCAGTGACTCTACTGCTCCCTACTAGAACAGGATCAGTTACTCTACTGCTCCCTACTAGAACAGGATCAGTTACTCTACTGCCCCCTACTAGAACAGGATCAGTTACTCTACTGCTCCCTACTAGAACAGGATCAGTTACTCTACTGCTCCCTACTAGAACAGGATCAGTTACTCTACTGCTCCCTACTAGAACAGGATCAGTGACTCTACTGCTCCCTACTAGAACAGGATCAGTGACTCTACTGCTCCCTACTAGAACAGGATCAGTTACTCTACTGCCCCCTACTAGAACAGGATCAGTTACTCTACTGCTCCCTACTAGAACAGGATCAGTTACTCTACTGCTCCCTACTAGAACAGGATCAGTTACTCTACTGCTCCCTACTAGAACAGGATCAGTTACTCTACTGCTCCCTACTAGAACAGGATCAGTTACTCTACTGCTCCCTACTAGAACAGGATCAGTGACTCTACTGCTCCCTACTAGAACAGGATCAGTTACTCTACTGCTCCCTACTAGAACAGGATCAGTTACTCTACTGCTCCCTACTAGAACAGGATCAGTTACTCTACTGCTCCCTACTAGAACAGGATCAGTTACTCTACTGCTCCCTACTAGAACAGGATCAGTGACTCTACTGCTCCCTACTAGAACAGGATCAGTTACTCTACTGCTCCCTACTAGAACAGGATCAGTTACTCTACTGCTCCCTACTAGAACAGGATCAGTTACTCTACTGCTCCCTACTAGAACAGGATCAGTTACTCTACTGCTCCCTACTAGAACAGGATCAGTTACTCTACTGCTCCCTACTAGAACAGGATCAGTTACTCTACTGTCCCCTACTAGAACAGGATCAGTTACTCTACTGCTCCCTACTAGAACAGGATCAGTTACTCTACTGCTCCCTACTAGAACAGGATCAGTTACTCTACTGCCCCCTACTAGAACAGGATCAGTTACTCTACTGCTCCCTACTAGAACAGGATCAGTTACTCTACTGCTCCCTACTAGAACAGGATCAGTGACTCTACTGCTCCCTACTAGAACAGGATCAGTTACTCTACTGCTCCCTACTAGAACAGGATCAGTGACTCTACTGCTCCCTACTAGAACAGGATCAGTTACTCTACTGCTCCCTACTAGAACAGGATCAGTTACTCTACTGCTCCCTACTAGAACAGGATCAGTGTTGAGTTGATGAGATGCTCCTCCTCCACCTCCTCCTCCCTCTCTTCCTCTCACTCCTCTTTGTCAAACTCTCCCTCCTCCTCCTTTCCCTGTTTCTCCTCCTCCCTCTCTTCCTCACTCTCTTTTCCTCTTCCCTCTCTCCCTCCTCTTCCATCATCTTCCTCAAGACTGAGTGGTTGTATCTGTGTATCTCTGTGTCCAGGGCTCTCTGCAGTGTGTCCATCCTCCTCTGTTTACAACATACAGAGGACAAGACAAATACACACACACTGACACACACACACATACATACCGACACCTAGACACACACCCACACACATACACATACCCACACACATTGAAACAGAAAGACAGACACAGACCCACACACACATACCCACACCCAGACACTGTCACACAGACACCCAGTGGGAGAGAGGGAACCCTGGTGTGACGTAGGTCACCCTGGTGTGACGCCTAACTGTGGCCCACCAAAGACCTGCTTGTCACCATACTGCTCTCACCAGCAGACACCAAACAGCTCAACTCTCTCAACAAGGGAACTCTCCTCCTCTCTTGCCCTGTCCCTCTCTGACTGGGACATGGCACTCCTCCTCCCTCTCCTCCTCTCTTGCCCTGTCCCTCTCTGACTGGGACATGGCACTCCTCCTCCCTCTCCTCCTCTCCTCCACTCTCTCTCTCCTCCTCCCTCCCTCTCCTCCTCTTGAATGAACCCAACAAATCAGTAGAGGCTATTGCTCCTATTCTTAAGCAGTCCGAGACATAGAACATGGATCATATTGATCCACCATTGGGAATATTCTAACTTCCTTTGTAGGGATCCCAGAGTCCGTACAGAATATAGCTACACACCACATCAGTAAGTTCATTTATGTCATCAGAGGTGTCCAGGAACACTGACCAGTCAGTACACTCGAAACAGCCCTGAAGGGCAAGGGAACTCTCAGTCCAAACCCCCCCCCCCCCCTCAAATCCATTCGCTTCACAACCTGCTCACGCTGAAGCACAGTCTTGTAGGTTGGTAAAAGGTGTACTACATTGTGATCTGAAGATCCAAGTGTGGGTCCACCAACAGAGTTATAAGTCCCCTTGATAGAGCCATAACACAAGTCAAGAGTTTTACTATAACCAGTAGGGCATGAGACATACTGATAAAAACCTGATCATGTGCCCTTTCATTTACAACGGTTAATGTCTCCCATAATAAAATTGAGGGAATCTGGAGATATAGATTGCAGTTCTTGTGTCACTTTGAATATTAACTCAGCTGCTGCTTCGGCGTTTGCTTTATATTTAGGATGTATATAGACCACCGTAACAAACAATTGAGGGTAATTCCCTCGGAAGGTAGGCGGGCCTAAGAGAAACAGAGAGTAAGTAAAGTTTCTACACCATCTGCGGTTTCTATACAAACAAACGCCCCCTCCTTTAGTCTTCCCCGTTACCTCACAGTCACAATCAAGTCGAATAGGAGTCCCAAAGCCATCAATTTCCAGTGAAGAATCTGACTCCATGTGTGTGAGAGCCAAGTTTCCGTCACCGCCATAATACAGGCTTCTCCAAATTCCCCTAAATGATTGACGTTCGCTTGCAACTCGTCGATTTCACTTCTTAAAGACTGCACATTAGATAGTATCATAGAAGGCAGAGGGATGCGATTATTCCGTAGTTGTTGACTAATCTGCCTCCAAACACCACCTCTTCTTCCACGTTTCCTAACATTAACTTTCCCAGGCTTGTATCCTCGTATATACATCCTATCAAGGGGCATCGCATCTGGTGTCAATACGCCAAATGACAATTTGTCCTTTAGTAATCCGGCATTTGTCTGTTTCATTGAAGCCCCAAGAGGAACTCCCGAGAATTTATATAGTTTGAGAATGGTGAAGGCCCAAAGCGAAATTTAGAGTGAGGATGATCGGCAACAAAAAAAGGATCTCCATAATCAGTGACCTTGCACAACAACAGTTCATATCAAAACTGTTAAGACTGTTAAAACAGTTAACGTTTAGGAGTACAAAAAATCCCAAATGAATACAATCAGCACACAAAAACAAGAAGACGCTCAGACGCACAACACCTGCTATTGGTCGCCACATGAGCAGCGCCCCCAAGCTTAAGTGTCCCACTTTACCTGTATTCACCCTATTTCAACATTTTATATTCTTGCAAAAAATATATAGGATATATATATATTGCACTTTTTGCTTTAATGTTACGTTACATGTAGCAGGGCCAACCTAAAACATGTCAATGGCCAATGTTACCTTTTGTGATCTGTGCAAATGACCAATAAAATACTTTCTGTGTTCAACTTTCTTTCTTCCCTTTTTAAAGAGCAAATATGTGTTTGAAATCTCACTTGGTATGGGGCATTTGGCTGACTATCCCTGCAGCTCAGATGGAATACTACCATCCTATGAAGTAAAGTATGTCAGAATAAATGTGAATAGCCAGTTACATACATACATACATACAGTATGCAGTAGTATTATACACAAAGCACACTTTTCTTGCCATTCCTAATTTGAAATCCTTCATGGAGTGTAAGAGGCGTCAACCACAGGCAGTACCCCCCCCCCCCCTCCCAGGGAGTGCCCCATATGACGTGGTGCGGTTGGCGCCCTCTGCTGGTAGTGCAGGAGGGTTAGTTAATGGATGGACTAGGGAAAATGCCCCCCCCCCCCCCTCTTTATGCCGCCCTAGGCGGCTGCCTGTGTCGCCTGTAGGAAGAACCGGCCCTGATCACAGGGACAACAGTCGCCAGCTGCTAAACTCACTGCCCAGGTAAATGTACAATAATATGATGAATAGTATATCTTAACCCTTGTGTTGTCTTCAGGGTCAAACATGACTGCTATTAGATTTAACAGCAGAGAAAACCCTCACATTTTTTTCAACTTCAAATGTCTTACTTTTCCTAGTGACCCTAACATTAATAAAAGGTTACAAAAATTACATCACAACAACCACAGACACACACGTACACAATAAGAAATTGAGATGATGTGTGCTACTGATTTAGGTTACAGAGTATATAAAAGGTGCTGAAGATGACAGTACCTCCAACTCTCTCTTTGCTAAAGCCATGGCTGCACATTTCAGTGTTGTAATAAAACAAGAGGTGTCCACAGAATAAAGTCAATATGTTTCCACTGTGAAGAGGGAAACCCCAGATGGTCACAAAGGTTGATGAATGACAGGTTGTTTTGTCATGCGAAATAGGTTTAAGGTTGAAAATTAAAGCTGTATTTTATTACCCTTTGGGCAAGGGCATACAGCTTAAGACTACCCAAAGAGACTGCAATCATGTTACACATTCAGAAACAGTTGCATCAAACTATTAATTCTGTCTCAAATAAACACAAACATGAAATAAAATATAAGCCAATCATTATGTACAGCATGTTTTTGAGTGTTTCAGACGCAGCAAATCTGCCTGTTTCTTATCAACTCTAGTCCTCACTGATGACTAGACTTGAAGGCATATCTCATTCTTGGCATGAAGTTCATAAACAACTTGAGACTCAACTCTGTTGTCTAAATCAACCACACAAAACATTGTACAATTATAACTTTACTATTGTCTCATGTAGAACATGAATACAGACCTCAGTGTCTCCAGTTTGCAGAGTGGGTTCCCCAGTCCAGCAGAGAGCAGCTTCATGCCGGCACCTTCAGATCATTGTTACTTAGATCCAGTTGTCTCAGGAAGGAGGTTGACTTCAGGACTGAACCCAGAGAAGCACAGCCTTCCTCTGTGATGTGACAGCCTGACAGCCTGTAGAAGGTTATCATTAGGGAGGGATCACAAACACTAATACCTTCTAGAGGTAGAAACAAAGAATATTTTTTTCATCAGTCAGATGACTGTCAGTCCTGGTTGGTTAACTTTCCCTGCATCTTAAACGCAATATCATCCTTTAATATTTAGAAAATTGTACATCCAGTTACATGGTAGTACAATAAACCAAGAATGTATTTCATACTACATCAAGTAGCAGGTGTCTCAGTATACAAGGCACCTTTTCTATTTCTGACCCTCAACCTTTAATGCAGAGTTAGGGTGTCAACAGTACATTACAGCAAAACAATACAAAACCAGAGTTAATCTACACTAATATAATTGAGTAGTATGTCTTAAACAGATTCCTGTCCCACCCTGATCTGTTTCACCTGTGTCATGTTTGTCTCCACCCCCTCCAGGTGTCTCCCATCTTTCTTCCTACTCTCATTTATCCTTGTGTTTTCTGCTTGGGGCCAGATCTTGTTTGTCAAGCCTACAGAAGACTTCCTTGTGTTTTCTACCTCCTTGAGTCTTTTCTGCCCCTTAGTTCCCGGCCCTGACTCTGAGCCTGCCAGCCACCCTGTACCTGAATGACTCTACCTTGTGGAATATGACCCTA
The DNA here is from genome assembly GCF_963692335.1 of Osmerus eperlanus. Lineage (NCBI taxonomy): Eukaryota > Metazoa > Chordata > Actinopteri > Osmeriformes > Osmeridae > Osmerus > Osmerus eperlanus. Next base: position 19,781 of record NW_026911382.1, on the reverse strand, counting down.
GCCTGGCCTGGGTGTTCTTTGACCGGCCTCCTTGTACCTTGAATTAACCACAAACTTACAGCCAGTATGTGGTGTGTGATATTGTGAAACTAGTTGTTGTCTCCTGTTGAAGTTGATTACACACCTCAGTGTCTCCAGTTTGCAGAGTGGGTTCCCCAGTCCAGCAGAGAGCAGCTTCATGCCGGCATCCTTCAGATCATTGTTACTTAGATCCAGTTGTGTCAGGAAGGTGGTTGACTTCAGAGCTGAGCCCAGAGAAGCACAGCCTTCCTCTGTGATGTGACAGCCTGACAGCCTGTAGAATGTTATAATTAGGTAGGGATCACAAACATTACTACCTTCTAGAGGTAGAAATAAAGAATATCGGTCTGATGAATTTCCATGGGTATTGTGGCAAGTAACTGTTACAAGGTGAAAACAACAGGTGGACAAGGTGTTCTCATATAGAGCTTGTCTCCTCTGGAACATACTTCATGTTTTAATCAGGGAGTCTGGCACTGTCTTGGAACTGCTACACTAGTTTACACTTAACCAGTAGGGATCTCACCCTTACAGTTATTTGAACTGTTATTTGTACCTTTGCATTCTCTAATCCTACTTTTCTACTTTCTCTCCCTCCCTCCCCTGTGGTGTGGGGAGTTGAGCTGTCAACACCTGCCAGGTCGCAGGTCTGCCAAAATTGGACATAGTTGTGGACATCTGTCTCATGATGGAGCACACAGTTCCTGTTTCCTTCCTGTCCATCTACCTGGCTGTTCTGTGATGCTGTGCTGATCCTACTTCCCAGTCCTGTGGCTACCACTGCCCAAACTGACATGTGCCAACTCAAGAGCACTGAGTTGGAACTCTGAATATCTGTGTTCAACATCCATTTGCACATTTTATTGTTATCTCTACTCTTGATGCACGATTATACTTTGCTTATGGTCTGCACCTCTCTGAGTTACCCATCATTTCTGGAGGAGTGGCTCTCTCCCTGAATTGCTCCTCCCAGGCTTTCTTAAATGTTTTAACTGAGTTTTCCTGAGAGTTTGTCCTTGTCTTCCTTGAGGGTTTAGGTTGGTTTAGGTGCAGTTCTATGGGCGTGTGTGAAGCCCTCTGCGACATTGCTCGTAGAAAGGGCTATACAAATAACATTTGATTTGAACACAATGACACGGTAGTCAGTAACCAATGTGAAATATTAACCTGCCTGAGAAGCTGATTTCACTAAACTGGATTGTACCTGTGGAATATTCCAGAAAACTATTCTGTCTATCGTATACTGAGACATCATGTGGTCATCCTGAGGTATTTCTATTATGTTTATAAGCAGCATTACAAACACTACTACCCTCTGGAGGTAGAAATAAAGAATACAAGTCTGTCATTTTCCTCTCAAACACCAAGAAGGTTTGATCAGTCAGAGCAGTGGTTCCCAACCCTGGTCCTCAGGGACCCCCTGTCCTGCATGTTTTAGATGTTTCTCTAATGCACATGTCATCCATACTGGTAAACACAAGTGGCAACAATCAAATACAAATAGAGAAAACATGTCATTGACTAAACACAACCACTCAAAATTGATTTCACTTGTTTCAAATGATGTGACACAACCAATAGAAGCCAGTTCAGAGAGCAAACAGGTTGTTGGTGGGAAAATATTGCTTGTGATGTCGACGAAGTGCTCTGGCCTGACCCAGCCCAAAGACAAGAAGAAGCACATTGATCACATGTTTACTCCTTTGATTTTTGTCCCTTGTAGTATTGTATACTGTAGTACAGTGCATTGTAGGCTGTATACTGTACAATGAACAAATTGTATGGCCCTGATCATTGTGCTTTCCATTTGTTACAGTAACAGTACTGACTGCTCAATAGATTTTGACTGGTTGCAGGTTCATATCAACAAAGAACAAGAGTGAGTTGTGAGTATTGAGATGCAGGGTACAGTACTGTATAGGGGTACAAGGAGGAGTGAGTAGTGAGATGCAGGGTACAGTACTGTATAGGGGTACAAGGAGGAGTGAGTAGTGAGATGCAGGGTACAGTACTGTATAGGGGTACAAGGAGGAGTGAGTAGTGAGATGCAGGGTACAGTACTGTATAGGGGTACAAGGAGGAGTGAGTAGTGAGATGCAGGGTACAGTACTGTATAGGGGTACAAGGAGGAGTGAGTAGTGAGATGCAGGGTACAGTACTGTATAGGGTACAAGGAGGAGTGAGTAGTGAGATGCAGGGTACAGTACTGTATAGGGGTACAAGGAGGAGTGAGTAGTGAGATGCAGGGTACAGTACTGTATAGGGGTACAAGGAGGAGTGAGTAGTGAGATGCAGGGTACAGTACTGTATAGGGGTACAAGGAGGAGTGAGTAGTGAGATGCAGGGTACAGTACTGTATAGGGGTACAAGGAGGAGTGAGTAGTGAGATGCAGGGTACAGTACTGTATAGGGGTACAAGGAGGAGTGAGTAGTGAGATGCAGGGTACAGTACTGTATAGGGGTACAAGGAGGAGTGAGTAGTGAGATGCAGGGTACAGTACTGTATAGGGGTACAAGGAGGAGTGAGTAGTGAGATGCAGGGTACAGTACTGTATAGGGGTTACAAGGAGGAGTGAGTAGTGAGATGCAGGGTACAGTACTGTATAGGGGTACAAGGAGGAGTGAGTAGTGAGATGCAGGGTACAGTACTGTATAGGGGTAGTGAGATGCAGGGTACAGTACTGTATAGGGGTACAAGGAGGAGTGAGTAGTGAGATGCAGGGTACAGTACTGTATAGGGGTACAAGGAGGAGTGAGTAGTGAGATGCAGGGTACAGTACTGTATAGGGGTACAAGGAGGAGTGAGTAGTGAGATGCAGGGTACAGTACTGTATAGGGGTAGTGAGATGCAGGGTACAGTACTGTATAGGGGTACAAGGAGGAGTGAGTAGTGAGATGCAGGGTACAGTACTGTATAGGGGTACAAGGAGGAGTGAGTAGTGAGATGCAGGGTACAGTACTGTATAGGGGTACAAGGAGGAGTGAGTATTGAGATGCAGGGTACAGTACTGTATAGGGGTACAAGGAGGAGTGAGTAGTGAGATGCAGGGTACAGTACTGTATAGGGGTACAAGGAGGAGTGAGTAGTGAGATGCAGGGTACAGTACTGTATAGGGGTACAAGGAGGAGTGAGTAGTGAGATGCAGGGTACAGTACTGTATAGGGGTACAAGGAGGAGTGAGTAGTGAGATGCAGGGTACAGTACTGTATAGGGGTACAAGGAGGAGTGAGTAGTGAGATGCAGGGTACAGTACTGTATAGGGGTACAAGGAGGAGTGAGTAGTGAGATGCAGGGTACAGTACTGTATAGGGGTACAAGGAGGAGTGAGTAGTGAGATGCAGGGTACAGTACTGTATAGGGGTACAAGGAGGAGTGAGTAGTGAGATGCAGGGTACAGTACTGTATAGGGGTACAAGGAGGAGTGAGTATTGAGATGCAGGGTACAGTACTGTATAGGGGTACAAGGAGGAGTGAGTAGTGAGATGCAGGGTACAGTACTGTATAGGGGTACAAGGAGGAGTGAGTAGTGAGATGCAGGGTACAGTACTGTATAGGGGTAGTGAGATGCAGGGTACAGTACTGTATAGGGGTAGTGAGATGCAGGGTACAGTACTGTATAGGGGTAGTGAGATGCAGGGTACAGTACTGTATAGGGGTACAAGGAGGAGTGAGTAGTGAGATGCAGGGTACAGTACTGTATAGGGGTACAAGGAGGAGTGAGTATTGAGATGCAGGGTACAGTACTGTATAGGGGTACAAGGAGGAGTGAGTATTAAAATGCAGGGTACAGTACTGTATAGGGGTACAAGGAGGAGTGAGTAGTGAGATGCAGGGTACAGTACTGTATAGGGGTACAAGGAGGAGTGAGTAGTGAGATGCAGGGTACAGTACTGTATAGGGGTACAAGGAGGAGTGAGTAGTGAGATGCAGGGTACAGTACTGTATAGGGGTACAAGGAGGAGTGAGTAGTGAGATGCAGGGTACAGTACTGTATAGGGGTACAAGGAGGAGTGAGTAGTGAGATGCAGGGTACAGTACTGTATAGGGGTACAAGGAGGAGTGAGTAGTGAGATGCAGGGTACAGTACTGTATAGGGGTACAAGGAGGAGTGAGTAGTGAGATGCAGGGTACAGTACTGTATAGGGGTACAAGGAGGAGTGAGTAGTGAGATGCAGGGTACAGTACTGTATAGGGGTACAAGGAGGAGTGAGTAGTGAGATGCAGGGTACAGTACTGTATAGGGGTAGTGAGATGCAGGGTACAGTACTGTATAGGGGTACAAGGAGGAGTGAGTAGTGAGATGCAGGGTACAGTACTGTATAGGGGTACAAGGAGGAGTGAGTAGTGAGATGCAGGGTACAGTACTGTATAGGGGTACAAGGAGGAGTGAGTAGTGAGATGCAGGGTACAGTACTGTATAGGGGTACAAGGAGGAGTGAGTAGTGAGATGCAGGGTACAGTACTGTATAGGGGTACAAGGAGGAGTGAGTAGTGAGATGCAGGGTACAGTACTGTATAGGGGTACAAGGAGGAGTGAGTAGTGAGATGCAGGGTACAGTACTGTATAGGGGTACAAGGAGGAGTGAGTAGTGAGATGCAGGGTACAGTACTGTATAGGGGTACAAGGAGGAGTGAGTAGTGAGATGCAGGGTACAGTACTGTATAGGGGTACAAGGAGGAGTGAGTAGTGAGATGCAGGGTACAGTACTGTATAGGGGTACAAGGAGGAGTGAGTAGTGAGATGCAGGGTACAGTACTGTATAGGGGTACAAGGAGGAGTGAGTAGTGAGATGCAGGGTACAGTACTGTATAGGGGTAGTGAGATGCAGGGTACAGTACTGTATAGGGGTACAAGGAGGAGTGAGTATTGAGATGCAGGGTACAGTACTGTATAGGGGTACAAGGAGGAGTGAGTAGTGAGATGCAGGGTACAGTACTGTATAGGGGTACAAGGAGGAGTGAGTAGTGAGATGCAGGGTACAGTACTGTATAGGGTACAAGGAGGAGTGAGTAGTGAGATGCAGGGTACAGTACTGTATAGGGGTACAAGGAGGAGTGAGTAGTGAGATGCAGGGTACAGTACTGTATAGGGGTACAAGGAGGAGTGAGTAGTGAGATGCAGGGTACAGTACTGTATAGGGGTACAAGGAGGAGTGAGTAGTGAGATGCAGGGTACAGTACTGTATAGGGGTACAAGGAGGAGTGAGTAGTGAGATGCAGGGTACAGTACTGTATAGGGGTACAAGGAGGAGTGAGTAGTGAGATGCAGGGTACAGTACTGTATAGGGGTACAAGGAGGAGTGAGTATTGAGATGCAGGGTACAGTACTGTATAGGGGTACAAGGAGGAGTGAGTAGTGAGATGCAGGGTACAGTACTGTATAGGGGTACAAGGAGGAGTGAGTATTGAGATGCAGGGTACAGTACTGTATAGGGGTACAAGGAGGAGTGAGTAGTGAGATGCAGGGTACAGTACTGTATAGGGGTAGTGAGATGCAGGGTACAGTACTGTATAGGGGTACAAGGAGGAGTGAGTAGTGAGATGCAGGGTACAGTACTGTATAGGGGTACAAGGAGGAGTGAGTAGTGAGATGCAGGGTACAGTACTGTATAGGGGTACAAGGAGGAGTGAGTAGTGAGATGCAGGGTACAGTACTGTATAGGGGTTACAAGGAGGAGTGAGTAGTGAGATGCAGGGTACAGTACTGTATAGGGGTACAAGGAGGAGTGAGTAGTGAGATGCAGGGTACAGTACTGTATAGGGGTACAAGGAGGAGTGAGTAGTGAGATGCAGGGTACAGTACTGTATAGGGTACAAGGAGGAGTGAGTAGTGAGATGCAGGGTACAGTACTGTATAGGGGTACAAGGAGGAGTGAGTAGTGAGATGCAGGGTACAGTACTGTATAGGGGTACAAGGAGGAGTGAGTAGTGAGATGCAGGGTACAGTACTGTATAGGGGTACAAGGAGGAGTGAGTAGTGAGATGCAGGGTACAGTACTGTATAGGGGTACAAGGAGGAGTGAGTAGTGAGATGCAGGGTACAGTACTGTATAGGGGTACAAGGAGGAGTGAGTAGTGAGATGCAGGGTACAGTACTGTATAGGGGTACAAGGAGGAGTGAGTAGTGAGATGCAGGGTACAGTACTGTATAGGGGTACAAGGAGGAGTGAGTAGTGAGATGCAGGGTACAGTACTGTATAGGGGTACAAGGAGGAGTGAGTAGTGAGATGCAGGGTACAGTACTGTATAGGGGTACAAGGAGGAGTGAGTAGTGAGATGCAGGGTACAGTACTGTATAGGGGTAGTGAGATGCAGGGTACAGTACTGTATAGGGGTACAAGGAGGAGTGAGTAGTGAGATGCAGGGTACAGTACTGTATAGGGGTAGTGAGATGCAGGGTACAGTACTGTATAGGGGTACAAGGAGGAGTGAGTAGTGAGATGCAGGGTACAGTACTGTATAGGGGTTACAAGGAGGAGTGAGTAGTGAGATGCAGGGTACAGTACTGTATAGGGGTTACAAGGAGGAGTGAGTAGTGAGATGCAGGGTACAGTACTGTATAGGGGTACAAGGAGGAGTGAGTAGTGAGATGCAGGGTACAGTACTGTATAGGGGTTACAAGGAGGAGTGAGTAGTGAGATGCAGGGTACAGTACTGTATAGGGGTACAAGGAGGAGTGAGTAGTGAGATGCAGGGTACAGTACTGTATAGGGGTACAAGGAGGAGTGAGTAGTGAGATGCAGGGTACAGTACTGTATAGGGGTACAAGGAGGAGTGAGTAGTGAGATGCAGGGTACAGTACTGTATAGGGGTACAAGGAGGAGTGAGTAGTGAGATGCAGGGTACAGTACTGTATAGGGGTAGTGAGATGCAGGGTACAGTACTGTATAGGGGTACAAGGAGGAGTGAGTAGTGAGATGCAGGGTACAGTACTGTATAGGGGTACAAGGAGGAGTGAGTATTGAGATGCAGGGTACAGTACTGTATAGGGGTACAAGGAGGAGTGAGTAGTGAGATGCAGGGTACAGTACTGTATAGGGGTACAAGGAGGAGTGAGTAGTGAGATGCAGGGTACAGTACTGTATAGGGGTACAAGGAGGAGTGAGTAGTGAGATGCAGGGTACAGTACTGTATAGGGGTACAAGGAGGAGTGAGTAGTGAGATGCAGGGTACAGTACTGTATAGGGGTACAAGGAGGAGTGAGTAGTGAGATGCAGGGTACAGTACTGTATAGGGGTAGTGAGATGCAGGGTACAGTACTGTATAGGGGTACAAGGAGGAGTGAGTATTGAGATGCAGGGTACAGTACTGTATAGGGGTACAAGGAGGAGTGAGTAGTGAGATGCAGGGTACAGTACTGTATAGGGGTACAAGGAGGAGTGAGTAGTGAGATGCAGGGTACAGTACTGTATAGGGGTACAAGGAGGAGTGAGTAGTGAGATGCAGGGTACAGTACTGTATAGGGGTACAAGGAGGAGTGAGTAGTGAGATGCAGGGTACAGTACTGTATAGGGGTACAAGGAGGAGTGAGTAGTGAGATGCAGGGTACAGTACTGTATAGGGGTAGTGAGATGCAGGGTACAGTACTGTATAGGGGTACAAGGAGGAGTGAGTAGTGAGATGCAGGGTACAGTACTGTATAGGGGTAGTGAGATGCAGGGTACAGTACTGTATAGGGGTACAAGGAGGAGTGAGTAGTGAGATGCAGGGTACAGTACTGTATAGGGGTACAAGGAGGAGTGAGTAGTGAGATGCAGGGTACAGTACTGTATAGGGGTACAAGGAGGAGTGAGTAGTGAGATGCAGGGTACAGTACTGTATAGGGGTACAAGGAGGAGTGAGTAGTGAGATGCAGGGTACAGTACTGTATAGGGGTACAAGGAGGAGTGAGTAGTGAGATGCAGGGTACAGTACTGTATAGGGGTACAAGGAGGAGTGAGTAGTGAGATGCAGGGTACAGTACTGTATAGGGGTAGTGAGATGCAGGGTACAGTACTGTATAGGGGTACAAGGAGGAGTGAGTAGTGAGATGCAGGGTACAGTACTGTATAGGGGTAGTGAGATGCAGGGTACAGTACTGTATAGGGGTACAAGGAGGAGTGAGTAGTGAGATGCAGGGTACAGTACTGTATAGGGGTTACAAGGAGGAGTGAGTAGTGAGATGCAGGGTACAGTACTGTATAGGGGTTACAAGGAGGAGTGAGTAGTGAGATGCAGGGTACAGTACTGTATAGGGGTACAAGGAGGAGTGAGTAGTGAGATGCAGGGTACAGTACTGTATAGGGGTTACAAGGAGGAGTGAGTAGTGAGATGCAGGGTACAGTACTGTATAGGGGTACAAGGAGGAGTGAGTAGTGAGATGCAGGGTACAGTACTGTATAGGGGTACAAGGAGGAGTGAGTAGTGAGATGCAGGGTACAGTACTGTATAGGGGTACAAGGAGGAGTGAGTAGTGAGATGCAGGGTACAGTACTGTATAGGGTACAAGGAGGAGTGAGTAGTGAGATGCAGGGTACAGTACTGTATAGGGGTACAAGGAGGAGTGAGTAGTGAGATGCAGGGTACAGTACTGTATAGGGGTACAAGGAGGAGTGAGTAGTGAGATGCAGGGTACAGTACTGTATAGGGGTACAAGGAGGAGTGAGTAGTGAGATGCAGGGTACAGTACTGTATAGGGGTACAAGGAGGAGTGAGTAGTGAGATGCAGGGTACAGTACTGTATAGGGGTACAAGGAGGAGTGAGTAGTGAGATGCAGGGTACAGTACTGTATAGGGGTACAAGGAGGAGTGAGTAGTGAGATGCAGGGTACAGTACTGTATAGGGGTTACAAGGAGGAGTGAGTAGTGAGATGCAGGGTACAGTACTGTATAGGGGTACAAGGAGGAGTGAGTAGTGAGATGCAGGGTACAGTACTGTATAGGGGTAGTGAGATGCAGGGTACAGTACTGTATAGGGGTACAAGGAGGAGTGAGTAGTGAGATGCAGGGTACAGTACTGTATAGGGGTACAAGGAGGAGTGAGTAGTGAGATGCAGGGTACAGTACTGTATAGGGGTACAAGGAGGAGTGAGTAGTGAGATGCAGGGTACAGTACTGTATAGGGGTAGTGAGATGCAGGGTACAGTACTGTATAGGGGTACAAGGAGGAGTGAGTAGTGAGATGCAGGGTACAGTACTGTATAGGGGTACAAGGAGGAGTGAGTAGTGAGATGCAGGGTACAGTACTGTATAGGGGTACAAGGAGGAGTGAGTATTGAGATGCAGGGTACAGTACTGTATAGGGGTACAAGGAGGAGTGAGTAGTGAGATGCAGGGTACAGTACTGTATAGGGGTACAAGGAGGAGTGAGTAGTGAGATGCAGGGTACAGTACTGTATAGGGGTACAAGGAGGAGTGAGTAGTGAGATGCAGGGTACAGTACTGTATAGGGGTACAAGGAGGAGTGAGTAGTGAGATGCAGGGTACAGTACTGTATAGGGGTACAAGGAGGAGTGAGTAGTGAGATGCAGGGTACAGTACTGTATAGGGGTACAAGGAGGAGTGAGTAGTGAGATGCAGGGTACAGTACTGTATAGGGGTACAAGGAGGAGTGAGTAGTGAGATGCAGGGTACAGTACTGTATAGGGGTACAAGGAGGAGTGAGTAGTGAGATGCAGGGTACAGTACTGTATAGGGGTACAAGGAGGAGTGAGTATTGAGATGCAGGGTACAGTACTGTATAGGGGTACAAGGAGGAGTGAGTAGTGAGATGCAGGGTACAGTACTGTATAGGGGTACAAGGAGGAGTGAGTAGTGAGATGCAGGGTACAGTACTGTATAGGGGTAGTGAGATGCAGGGTACAGTACTGTATAGGGGTAGTGAGATGCAGGGTACAGTACTGTATAGGGGTAGTGAGATGCAGGGTACAGTACTGTATAGGGGTACAAGGAGGAGTGAGTAGTGAGATGCAGGGTACAGTACTGTATAGGGGTACAAGGAGGAGTGAGTATTGAGATGCAGGGTACAGTACTGTATAGGGGTACAAGGAGGAGTGAGTATTAAAATGCAGGGTACAGTACTGTATAGGGGTACAAGGAGGAGTGAGTAGTGAGATGCAGGGTACAGTACTGTATAGGGGTACAAGGAGGAGTGAGTAGTGAGATGCAGGGTACAGTACTGTATAGGGGTACAAGGAGGAGTGAGTAGTGAGATGCAGGGTACAGTACTGTATAGGGGTACAAGGAGGAGTGAGTAGTGAGATGCAGGGTACAGTACTGTATAGGGGTACAAGGAGGAGTGAGTAGTGAGATGCAGGGTACAGTACTGTATAGGGGTACAAGGAGGAGTGAGTAGTGAGATGCAGGGTACAGTACTGTATAGGGGTACAAGGAGGAGTGAGTAGTGAGATGCAGGGTACAGTACTGTATAGGGGTACAAGGAGGAGTGAGTAGTGAGATGCAGGGTACAGTACTGTATAGGGGTACAAGGAGGAGTGAGTAGTGAGATGCAGGGTACAGTACTGTATAGGGGTACAAGGAGGAGTGAGTAGTGAGATGCAGGGTACAGTACTGTATAGGGGTACAAGGAGGAGTGAGTAGTGAGATGCAGGGTACAGTACTGTATAGGGGTACAAGGAGGAGTGAGTAGTGAGATGCAGGGTACAGTACTGTATAGGGGTACAAGGAGGAGTGAGTATTGAGATGCAGGGTACAGTACTGTATAGGGGTACAAGGAGGAGTGAGTAGTGAGATGCAGGGTACAGTACTGTATAGGGGTACAAGGAGGAGTGAGTAGTGAGATGCAGGGTACAGTACTGTATAGGGGTACAAGGAGGAGTGAGTAGTGAGATGCAGGGTACAGTACTGTATAGGGGTACAAGGAGGAGTGAGTAGTGAGATGCAGGGTACAGTACTGTATAGGGGTACAAGGAGGAGTGAGTAGTGAGATGCAGGGTACAGTACTGTATAGGGGTACAAGGAGGAGTGAGTAGTGAGATGCAGGGTACAGTACTGTATAGGGGTACAAGGAGGAGTGAGTAGTGAGATGCAGGGTACAGTACTGTATAGGGGTAGTGAGATGCAGGGTACAGTACTGTATAGGGGTACAAGGAGGAGTGAGTAGTGAGATGCAGGGTACAGTACTGTATAGGGGTACAAGGAGGAGTGAGTAGTGAGATGCAGGGTACAGTACTGTATAGGGGTACAAGGAGGAGTGAGTAGTGAGATGCAGGGTACAGTACTGTATAGGGGTACAAGGAGGAGTGAGTAGTGAGATGCAGGGTACAGTACTGTATAGGGGTACAAGGAGGAGTGAGTAGTGAGATGCAGGGTACAGTACTGTATAGGGGTACAAGGAGGAGTGAGTAGTGAGATGCAGGGTACAGTACTGTATAGGGGTACAAGGAGGAGTGAGTAGTGAGATGCAGGGTACAGTACTGTATAGGGGTACAAGGAGGAGTGAGTAGTGAGATGCAGGGTACAGTACTGTATAGGGGTACAAGGAGGAGTGAGTAGTGAGATGCAGGGTACAGTACTGTATAGGGGTACAAGGAGGAGTGAGTAGTGAGATGCAGGGTACAGTACTGTATAGGGGTACAAGGAGGAGTGAGTAGTGAGATGCAGGGTACAGTACTGTATAGGGGTACAAGGAGGAGTGAGTAGTGAGATGCAGGGTACAGTACTGTATAGGGGTACAAGGAGGAGTGAGTAGTGAGATGCAGGGTACAGTACTGTATAGGGGTACAAGGAGGAGTGAGTAGTGAGATGCAGGGTACAGTACTGTATAGGGGTACAAGGAGGAGTGAGTAGTGAGATGCAGGGTACAGTACTGTATAGGGGTACAAGGAGGAGTGAGTAGTGAGATGCAGGGTACAGTACTGTATAGGGGTACAAGGAGGAGTGAGTAGTGAGATGCAGGGTACAGTACTGTATAGGGGTAGTGAGATGCAGGGTACAGTACTGTATAGGGGTACAAGGAGGAGTGAGTATTGAGATGCAGGGTACAGTACTGTATAGGGGTACAAGGAGGAGTGAGTAGTGAGATGCAGGGTACAGTACTGTATAGGGGTACAAGGAGGAGTGAGTAGTGAGATGCAGGGTACAGTACTGTATAGGGGTACAAGGAGGAGTGAGTAGTGAGATGCAGGGTACAGTACTGTATAGGGGTACAAGGAGGAGTGAGTAGTGAGATGCAGGGTACAGTACTGTATAGGGGTACAAGGAGGAGTGAGTAGTGAGATGCAGGGTACAGTACTGTATAGGGGTACAAGGAGGAGTGAGTAGTGAGATGCAGGGTACAGTACTGTATAGGGGTACAAGGAGGAGTGAGTAGTGAGATGCAGGGTACAGTACTGTATAGGGGTACAAGGAGGAGTGAGTAGTGAGATGCAGGGTACAGTACTGTATAGGGGTACAAGGAGGAGTGAGTATTGAGATGCAGGGTACAGTACTGTATAGGGGTACAAGGAGGAGTGAGTAGTGAGATGCAGGGTACAGTACTGTATAGGGGTACAAGGAGGAGTGAGTATTGAGATGCAGGGTACAGTACTGTATAGGGGTACAAGGAGGAGTGAGTAGTGAGATGCAGGGTACAGTACTGTATAGGGGTAGTGAGATGCAGGGTACAGTACTGTATAGGGGTACAAGGAGGAGTGAGTAGTGAGATGCAGGGTACAGTACTGTATAGGGGTACAAGGAGGAGTGAGTAGTGAGATGCAGGGTACAGTACTGTATAGGGGTACAAGGAGGAGTGAGTAGTGAGATGCAGGTACAGTACTGTATAGGGGTACAAGGAGGAGTGAGTAGTGAGATGCAGGGTACAGTACTGTATAGGGGTACAAGGAGGAGTGAGTAGTGAGATGCAGGGTACAGTACTGTATAGGGGTACAAGGAGGAGTGAGTAGTGAGATGCAGGGTACAGTACTGTATAGGGTACAAGGAGGAGTGAGTAGTGAGATGCAGGGTACAGTACTGTATAGGGGTACAAGGAGGAGTGAGTAGTGAGATGCAGGGTACAGTACTGTATAGGGGTACAAGGAGGAGTGAGTAGTGAGATGCAGGGTACAGTACTGTATAGGGGTACAAGGAGGAGTGAGTAGTGAGATGCAGGGGTACAGTACTGTATAGGGGTACAAGGAGGAGTGAGTAGTGAGATGCAGGGTACAGTACTGTATAGGGGTACAAGGAGGAGTGAGTAGTGAGATGCAGGGTACAGTACTGTATAGGGGTAGTGAGATGCAGGGTACAGTACTGTATAGGGGTACAAGGAGGAGTGAGTAGTGAGATGCAGGGTACAGTACTGTATAGGGGTAGTGAGATGCAGGGTACAGTACTGTATAGGGGTACAAGGAGGAGTGAGTAGTGAGATGCAGGGTACAGTACTGTATAGGGGTACAAGGAGGAGTGAGTAGTGAGATGCAGGGTACAGTACTGTATAGGGGTACAAGGAGGAGTGAGTAGTGAGATGCAGGGTACAGTACTGTATAGGGGTACAAGGAGGAGTGAGTAGTGAGATGCAGGGTACAGTACTGTATAGGGGTTACAAGGAGGAGTGAGTAGTGAGATGCAGGGTACAGTACTGTATAGGGGTACAAGGAGGAGTGAGTAGTGAGATGCAGGGTACAGTACTGTATAGGGGTACAAGGAGGAGTGAGTAGTGAGATGCAGGGTACAGTACTGTATAGGGGTACAAGGAGGAGTGAGTAGTGAGATGCAGGGTACAGTACTGTATAGGGGTACAAGGAGGAGTGAGTAGTGAGATGCAGGGTACAGTACTGTATAGGGGTAGTGAGATGCAGGGTACAGTACTGTATAGGGGTACAAGGAGGAGTGAGTAGTGAGATGCAGGGTACAGTACTGTATAGGGGTACAAGGAGGAGTGAGTAGTGAGATGCAGGGTACAGTACTGTATAGGGGTACAAGGAGGAGTGAGTAGTGAGATGCAGGGTACAGTACTGTATAGGGGTACAAGGAGGAGTGAGTAGTGAGATGCAGGGTACAGTACTGTATAGGGGTACAAGGAGGAGTGAGTAGTGAGATGCAGGGTACAGTACTGTATAGGGGTACAAGGAGGAGTGAGTAGTGAGATGCAGGGTACAGTACTGTATAGGGGTACAAGGAGGAGTGAGTAGTGAGATGCAGGGTACAGTACTGTATAGGGGTAGTGAGATGCAGGGTACAGTACTGTATAGGGTACAAGGAGGAGTGAGTAGTGAGATGCAGGGTACAGTACTGTATAGGGGTACAAGGAGGAGTGAGTAGTGAGATGCAGGGTACAGTACTGTATAGGGGTACAAGGAGGAGTGAGTAGTGAGATGCAGGGTACAGTACTGTATAGGGGTACAAGGAGGAGTGAGTAGTGAGATGCAGGGTACAGTACTGTATAGGGGTACAAGGAGGAGTGAGTAGTGAGATGCAGGGTACAGTACTGTATAGGGGTACAAGAGGAGTGAGTAGTGATGCAGGTACAGTACTGAGTAGTGAGATGCAGGGTACAGTACTGTATAGGGGTACAAGGAGGAGTGAGTAGTGAGATGCAGGGTACAGTACTGTATAGGGGTAGTGAGATGCAGGGTACAGTACTGTATAGGGGTACAAGGAGGAGTGAGTAGTGAGATGCAGGGTACAGTACTGTATAGGGGTAGTGAGATGCAGGGTACAGTACTGTATAGGGGTACAAGGAGGAGTGAGTAGTGAGATGCAGGGTACAGTACTGTATAGGGGTACAAGGAGGAGTGAGTAGTGAGATGCAGGGTACAGTACTGTATAGGGGTACAAGGAGGAGTGAGTAGTGAGATGCAGGGTACAGTACTGTATAGGGGTACAAGGAGGAGTGAGTAGTGAGATGCAGGGTACAGTACTGTATAGGGGTACAAGGAGGAGTGAGTAGTGAGATGCAGGGTACAGTACTGTATAGGGGTACAAGGAGGAGTGAGTAGTGAGATGCAGGGTACAGTACTGTATAGGGTAGTGAGATGCAGGGTACAGTACTGTATAGGGGTACAAGGAGGAGTGAGTAGTGAGATGCAGGGTACAGTACTGTATAGGGGTAGTGAGATGCAGGGTACAGTACTGTATAGGGGTACAAGGAGGAGTGAGTATTGAGATGCAGGGTACAGTACTGTATAGGGGTACAAGGAGGAGTGAGTAGTGAGATGCAGGGTACAGTACTGTATAGGGGTACAAGGAGGAGTGAGTAGTGAGATGCAGGGTACAGTACTGTATAGGGGTAGTGAGATGCAGGGTACAGTACTGTATAGGGGTACAAGGAGGAGTGAGTAGTGAGATGCAGGGTACAGTACTGTATAGGGGTAGTGAGATGCAGGGTACAGTACTGTATAGGGTACAAGGAGGAGTGAGTGAGATGCAGGGTACAGTACTGTATAGGGGTAGTGAGATGCAGGGTACAGTACTGTATAGGGTACAAGGAGGAGTGAGTAGTGAGATGCAGGGTACAGTACTGTATAGGGTCAAGGAGGAGTGAGTAGTGAGATGCAGGGTACAGTACTGTATAGGGGTACAAGGAGGAGTGAGTAGTGAGATGCAGGGTACAGTACTGTATAGGGGTACAAGGAGGAGTGAGTAGTGAGA
The DNA here is from genome assembly GCF_963692335.1 of Osmerus eperlanus. NCBI lineage: Eukaryota > Metazoa > Chordata > Actinopteri > Osmeriformes > Osmeridae > Osmerus > Osmerus eperlanus. Next base: position 4,192 of record NW_026911382.1, on the reverse strand, counting down.
TGCAGGGTACAGTACTGTATAGGGGTACAAGGAGGAGTGAGTAGTGAGATGCAGGGTACAGTACTGTATAGGGGTACAAGGAGGAGTGAGTAGTGAGATGCAGGGTACAGTACTGTATAGGGGTACAAGGAGGAGTGAGTAGTGAGATGCAGGGTACAGTACTGTATAGGGTACAAGGAGGAGTGAGTAGTGAGATGCAGGGTACAGTACTGTATAGGGTACAAGGAGGAGTGAGTAGTGAGATGCAGGGTACAGTACTGTATAGGGGTACAAGGAGGAGTGAGTAGTGAGATGCAGGGTACAGTACTGTATAGGGGTAGTGAGATGCAGGGTACAGTACTGTATAGGGGTACAAGGAGGAGTGAGTAGTGAGATGCAGGGTACAGTACTGTATAGGGGTACAAGGAGGAGTGAGTAGTGAGATGCAGGGTACAGTACTGTATAGGGGTACAAGGAGGAGTGAGTAGTGAGATGCAGGGTACAGTACTGTATAGGGGTAGTGAGATGCAGGGTACAGTACTGTATAGGGGTACAAGGAGGAGTGAGTAGTGAGATGCAGGGTACAGTACTGTATAGGGGTACAAGAGGAGTGAGTAGTGAGATGCAGGGTACAGTACTGTATAGGGGTACAAGGAGGAGTGAGTAGTGAGATGCAGGGTACAGTACTGTATAGGGGTACAAGGAGGAGTGAGTAGTGAGATGCAGGGTACAGTACTGTATAGGGGTAGTGAGATGCAGGGTACAGTACTGTATAGGGGTACAAGGAGGAGTGAGTATTGAGATGCAGGGTACAGTACTGTATAGGGTACAAGGAGGAGTGAGTAGTGAGATGCAGGGTACAGTACTGTATAGGGGTACAAGGAGGAGTGAGTAGTGAGATGCAGGGTACAGTACTGTATAGGGGTACAAGGAGGAGTGAGTATTGAGATGCAGGGTACAGTACTGTATAGGGGTACAAGGAGGAGTGAGTAGTGAGATGCAGGGTACAGTACTGTATAGGGGTACAAGGAGGAGTGAGTAGTGAGATGCAGGGTACAGTACTGTATAGGGTACAAGGAGGAGTGAGTAGTGAGATGCAGGGTACAGTACTGTAGGGGTACAAGGAGGAGTAGTGAGATGCAGGGTACAGTACTGTATAGGGTACAAGGAGGAGTGAGTAGTGAGATGCAGGGTACAGTACTGTATAGGGTACAAGGAGAGTGAGTAGTGAGATGCAGGGTACAGTACTGTATAGGGGTACAAGGAGGAGTGAGTAGTGAGATGCAGGGTACAGTACTGTATAGGGGTACAAGGAGGAGTGAGTAGTGAGATGCAGGGTACAGTACTGTATAGGGGTAAGGAGAGTAGTGAGATGCAGGGTACAGTACTGTATAGGGGTAGTGAGATGCAGGGTACAGTACTGTATAGGGGTACAAGGAGGAGTGAGATGCAGGGTACAGTACTGTATAGGGGTAGTGAGATGCAGGGTACAGTACTGTATAGGGGTACAAGGAGGAGTGAGTAGTGAGATGCAGGGTACAGTACTGTATAGGGGTAGTGAGATGCAGGGTACAGTACTGTATAGGGGTAAGGAGGAGTGAGTAGTGAGATGCAGGGTACAGTACTGTATAGGGGTACAAGGAGGAGTGAGTAGTGAGATGCAGGGTACAGTACTGTATAGGGGTACAAGGAGGAGTGAGTAGTGAGATGCAGGGTACAGTACTGTATAGGGGTACAAGGAGGAGTGAGTAGTGAGATGCAGGGTACAGTACTGTATAGGGGTAGTGAGATGCAGGGTACAGTACTGTATAGGGGTAGTGAGATGCAGGGTACAGTACTGTATAGGGGTAGTGAGATGCAGGGTACAGTACTGTATAGGGGTAGTGAGATGCAGGGTACAGTACTGTATAGGGGTAGTGAGATGCAGGGTACAGTACTGTATAGGGGTAGTGAGATGCAGGGTACAGTACTGTATAGGGGTAGTGAGATGCAGGGTACAGTACTGTATAGGGGTAGTGAGATGCAGGGTACAGTACTGTATAGGGGTAGTGAGATGCAGGGTACAGTACTGTATAGGGGTAGTGAGATGCAGGGTACAGTACTGTATAGGGGTAGTGAGATGCAGGGTACAGTACTGTATAGGGGTAGTGAGATGCAGGGTACAGTACTGTATAGGGGTAGTGAGATGCAGGGTACAGTACTGTATAGGGGTAGTGAGATGCAGGGTACAGTACTGTATAGGGGTAGTGAGATGCAGGGTACAGTACTGTATAGGGGTAGTGAGATGCAGGGTACAGTACTGTATAGGGGTAGTGAGATGCAGGGTACAGTACTGTATAGGGTAGTGAGATGCAGGGTACAGTACTGTATAGGGGTAGTGAGATGCAGGGTACAGTGCTGTATAGGGGTAGTGAGATGCAGGGTACAGTACTGTATAGGGGTAGTGAGATGCAGGGTACAGTACTGTATAGGGGTAGTGAGATGCAGGGTACAGTACTGTATAGGGGTAGTGAGATGCAGGGTACAGTACTGTATAGGGGTAGTGAGATGCAGGGTACAGTACTGTATAGGGGTAGTGAGATGCAGGGTACAGTACTGTATAGGGGTAGTGAGATGCAGGGTACAGTACTGTATAGGGGTAGTGAGATGCAGGGTACAGTACTGTATAGGGGTAGTGAGATGCAGGGTACAGTACTGTATAGGGGTAGTGAGATGCAGGGTACAGTACTGTATAGGGGTAGTGAGATGCAGGGTACAGTACTGTATAGGGGTAGTGAGATGCAGGGTACAGTACTGTATAGGGGTAGTGAGATGCAGGTACGTACTGTATAGGGGTAGTGAGATGCAGGGTACAGTACTGTATAGGGGTAGTGAGATGCAGGGTACAGTACTGTATAGGGGTAGTGAGATGCAGGGTACAGTACTGTATAGGGGTAGTGAGATGCAGGGTACAGTACTGTATAGGGGTAGTGAGATGCAGGGTACAGTACTGTATAGGGGTAGTGAGATGCAGGGTACAGTACTGTATAGGGGTAGTGAGATGCAGGGTACAGTACTGTATAGGGGTAGTGAGATGCAGGGTACAGTACTGTATAGGGGTAGTGAGATGCAGGGTACAGTACTGTATAGGGGTAGTGAGATGCAGGGTACAGTACTGTATAGGGGTAGTGAGATGCAGGGTACAGTACTGTATAGGGGTAGTGAGATGCAGGGTACAGTGCTGTATAGGGGTAGTGAGATGCAGGGTACAGTACTGTATAGGGGTAGTGAGATGCAGGGTACAGTACTGTATAGGGGTAGTGAGATGCAGGGTACAGTACTGTATAGGGGTAGTGAGATGCAGGGTACAGTACTGTATAGGGGTAGTGAGATGCAGGGTACAGTACTGTATAGGGGTAGTGAGATGCAGGGTACAGTACTGTATAGGGGTAGTGGAGAGATGCAGGGTACAGTACTGTATAGGGGTAGTGAGATGCAGGGTACAGTACTGTATAGGGGTAGTGAGATGCAGGGTACAGTACTGTATAGGGGTAGTGAGATGCAGGGTACAGTACTGTATAGGGGTAGTGAGATGCAGGGTACAGTACTGTATAGGGGTAGTGAGATGCAGGGTACAGTACTGTATAGGGGTAGTGAGATGCAGGGTACAGTACTGTATAGGGGTAGTGAGATGCAGGGTACAGTACTGTATAGGGGTAGTGAGATGCAGGGTACAGTACTGTATAGGGGTAGTGAGATGCAGGGTACAGTACTGTATAGGGGTAGTGAGATGCAGGGTACAGTACTGTATAGGGGGTAGTGAGATGCAGGGTACAGTACTGTATAGGGGTAGTGAGATGCAGGGTACAGTACTGTATAGGGGTAGTGAGATGCAGGGTACAGTACTGTAGAGGGGTAGTGAGATGCAGGGTACAGTACTGTATAGGGGTAGTGAGATGCAGGGTACAGTACTGTATAGGGGTAGTGAGATGCAGGGTACAGTACTGTATAGGGGTAGTGAGATGCAGGGTACAGTACTGTATAGGGGGTAGTGAGATGCAGGGTACAGTACTGTATAGGGGTAGTGAGATGCAGGGTACAGTACTGTATAGGGGTACAAGGAGGAGTGAGTAGTGAGATGCAGGGTACAGTACTGTATAGGGTACAGGAGGAGTGAGTAGTGAGATGCAGGGTACAGTACTGTATAGGGTCACAAGGAGGAGTGAGTAGTGAG
>NW_026911381.1:0-11634 GCF_963692335.1 Osmerus eperlanus | reverse complement strand
ATCTTTGTCTGGATGCTGATTGTGTGTCTATGATAATGAGTGCCAGTGGGTGATAGGGTTAATTAGACAGTGGATTTGGATCCCTTTCCGTCATCTAACAAGAAGATTGGAGCCTGCTGTGGTTATAGTCCAGTGAACAGAAAACTAGGGAAGATCTTAACAGCTGCAGCAAGGCTGTTAAATCGTGTGTGTGTGTGTGTCTTTGTGTAAAAGATGTTCCAGAAGTGTGAGAGACGTTCCACACACATTGACAATAACAAATGCTACAGTAGAGCATGTTAATTGCTTACAAATTGTCTAATTAAAGAAATGGATATCATCCCTAAGAGAATTGCACATTGTTTTGAGTGAACTGAACAAGAGGAGATGTAGACTGTTGATATGCACACGCAAGCACACACACACACACTCTTGCACACACAACCACACACATGCACACACATACACACGCACACTAACAAACTGTTACACAGATAGACACACACACAGGCAAGCACAACAAAGACAAAGATGTGAACCAGCCTTTGCTAAAGCTGCCTTGCTCAACTAACAACAGACTTGTCAAACGGGCAAGAAACAGAGAGAGGTAGAGGGAGAGGGAGAGAGAGAGAGAGAGAGAGAGAGAGAGAGAGAGAGAGGAGAGAGAGAGAGAGAGAGAGAGAGAGAGAGAGAGGGGGGGGGAGCTTGTTGTCTTCATCAGAGGCTTTTGTGAGAGGAGCGAGATCAGAGTAAAGGAGTGACATGTACATCTTTTCGTTCTCACTAAGGCACGTCCTCAGTGAGCTGGAGGCCGTCAGCTCCACCGCTAACCTCGCTGGACATCTCAAGACTTTAGGAGTCTGGGTTTTGGCTCGGCCTTCATGGGGGGAGAAGACAAATTGGCCCCTGGGTTTTAAGGCTCTACATAGTATAGGGTTAGTCTAGGGTTTAAGGGGCTACATGGTAGAGGACTAGTTTGGGGCTGAGGTAGATCTCTACATGGTAGAGGGTTACTTTGAGGCTGAGGTAGATATGTACATGGTAGAGGGTTAGTCTAGAGCTCAAGTGGGTTTTGATAATCTAGTTTGTATTTTAATGGTCTCCCCTCTAAGTTGATGTATGATAGTGGGTGTGTGTGCATATCTTCAGAGTCACCCTATGTGTGTGTTTGTGCATGTATACCAATGGGGGGAAAGTATGTGTGTGAGTGTGTGTGTGTGTGCCCAGTCTTCCCAATACACTTAAACAGATAGCACACCCCCTTCTTGTAAATGGAGATAGATGCTCTTCTCCGAACTGGGCAGCCAAGAGGCTAAGTGAAGGCTCTCTCTACCCAGGACACATTATAGGAAATATCACTAGCCAAATCAATAAGGGAGGGATACTGTGCAAACACACATACACAAGCAAACACACAGCTACTATAAACACATGATCCCATGTTAAGCCAGAGTACACACATGCACACACACACATCCACACACGTACACACACACAAAACTTTTCTGTGGGTGTAGAATAACCTGAACAGAATCAATGATCTTACTGGAACTTAGCCAGTTGTAAAATTACCATAGCAACCCCCAGCGGCCAACCAAACAGTACGTAGCAGATAGTGGATTCGGCCTCCTGTCACATAATATGATGAGTCATATCACATGCGCCCCGCTGGGGATCTAGGAAGTCTTTTGCAGTAGGTACGGTGACCTCTGAAAATGTGAAAATTGCTCCTGAACTTGAACATAACGTAGCATTGCTATGACATATTTATTTATGTGTAAAGATAGTTGTTTTTGAATTCTGAAGGGGTAAAATATTTTTCTCCAAGAGAGAAGTATGGCTAAGCTTCAAAGTGTTGGTAGCAGGTTGTGTTCAACAGCATCGTGTTTAACAGTATTTATGACTCAGTAACAGTTACACAAGATGGAAAAAAAAGGTTGATAGAAACTTACCCCAGGATGAGGCGCCTCACGGGACTGGCAGTTAGTGGATGGGAACAGGAGTGCTAATGTACTGTGTGTGGCGTATATGTGTATGTCAGTGGACAGTGTTTATGTGTTCATTTATGTGAGAAATCTCAGGCTATCCCTAAAGGCTTTGTTCTCAAACTCAGTGGTCAAGGGGCAATATGAAATGATGCCAATTTGACCACAAATTGAGTGTAGACTTAATCAGTGTAATGTATGTTTGTAATTTTGTGTGTGTATGTGTGTCTTCCAGTACAACAGAGAGTAAAGGAAGTGGTTAACCACACAAAGAACTACTCTTTGCTGACCTCAGATACACTCACACATGCCCACCTAAAGCCTAGCATCCTTTTAACCACACACACACACACACACACACAAGTAACATACATACATAACGCACATACATTTCTAAAAACATCCTCCCATGCACATCAAACACAAACACGCTTACACACACACAAACGCTCGCACACAGCTAAGGTCTGTCAAATTATTGTGAGCAGAGGTGTTGTTGGTTGATGAAAGCAATTAGTTTCACAAAGTCTTATTGTCTGTAAAGTCTTGAAACAAACTGTAGAGAAAAGAAGACAAATAAGAGATGAGAACTGGGAGAGAAAGTGATGTCCATGACTGAGGTAAACAGAGGAGAGAGACGGACGTCAGCATGTGTCAGTGATCTGATTTCATCAAAGGAAGGAGGGGGAGGCCGAGAGAGAGAGAGACAGACAAGGTAAACTGATCAGCCACTGTGTCTCGCTGACCTTGTTCAGCGGCACCAGAAAACCTGAGTTACAACCTCAAACTGAACACGATCCCTCCATCTCTCCCTCCATCACTCCATCACACTCTCCACACCCCCCCCCCCCCCGCGCTCTCCTCCCCCTCCCCCTCTGTGTAATAAATCGTAGTGTAATTACCAGACGGGATCAATAGCAGTCACATCACTCCTCTCCTCCACTCCTCTTCCTCTCCCTCACTTCATCTCTCCTCTCCTCCCCCCTCTGACACTAACGTGTTCATCCCTCGCTCTGTGCCAGAGCTATAGATCTGTGTGGGATAGATCGCAGCCGGCTTCAGCAGAGACACACACACACACAAACACAAGGATTCATAAAACGAACACGCACGCACACGTGTGCACAAACACACACACACATTCATAGACACTTAAATACACACACACACATACACACACACACTGACAGTCAGACACAGAAACGCCCATAAGTATAAGAGCTCAGAGAGGCAGCAGGGGGTAAGACCGGTGAAGGCCTCCGTTGCCATTGGATACAACTCTGTTCCCGGGTAAAGAGCCAGAAGGATGATTTCAGTGGTTGGGTTCCAGAACAGATCATCCATGTTTTCGCCAAGACAAGAAAAAGCATGAAGACAGACCAAAGTTCACATAGTGTTTAGTGTGTGGGTGTGTGACTACTTGTGTATGTGACAATTGAAGTGTTTAAGGGGGAAAATAAGGTGTGAGTGAAGGTGCGCATTAAAGCAAATTAACTAATCTAATGATGACTGCAATTCTCATTCTGGAGATAACACCTTTTGATTAACACGAGCAAGCTGAACAGTCACACACACATGCACAGAAACTCAGAAATGATGTGTGTGTGTGCGCACGTGTTAACAGGGTTCATGGTGAGGGAGTGGAAGGCAACGCTGTCACAGTAATTACTTGTTTACCTCAAACAACCCGGTGTTGTTTCGTGACATGAGAGTGGGCTGAGATGGCACTGTGCGACATGACACTTCACACACGTGCACGAGACTTGACATAAACAAAGACTCACACGCACGTGCATGAACACACACATACTTGTCATAGACACACACATACAATTTGTACACACTCACACAAGACATGTGAGTAGCTGTGGTGAACTAGCCGGTCAAAATCTCTGAGCCCTCTAGGGGAAGAGAGGGAATGAGGAGGACAAAAGAGAAGATGACTAGGGAGAGCGGATGATAGAGGGATGGAGGGAGGAGAGAAGGACTTGGGAAATTGAAATGAAATTGAGAAGGAGGTAAATGTTCTGCTTAACTGTCCTGTCTATGAAACACAAGACACGTACTTGACTAGATAATTTAAGATAATGTTTCTGTTCCGTCTGATCACTGCGACGGAAAATCTTTGGTGTCTTGTAAACCTACAAGGGTTGAGACACTAAAACAATAGAATCAATCAAAATTAGGGATAGGGTGTGATGGAGAGCTCGAAGGGGGAGAGGAGGAATGGGGAGAGGGCGGTGATAGAGAGACACATGGGGTGACAAGAAGACCAGAGACACAGGGATGATTGAGGTATAGATGGAAGAGAGGAGGGGTTGGGACAGGGGGGGGTGATGGAGGGATAAGAGGAGAAGAGGGATGCTGGAGAGAGGGGAATGATGAAACGATAGGATGAGGATAAGAGGACTAGAGAGAGCGGGGTGATGGCAGGATAGAGGGATGATAAGAAGTGAAGATCTCTAAAGATAGTCTCCTAAAACGTGCTACAGCTGTGTACTGACGGAAGATAGAGAGGGAGGGAGAAAGAGAGAGAAAGGGGCAGAGAGAGAGAGAGACAGAGAGAAGGTAGAGAAGAGACCCTTGTTGTATGTGTTCAGAATGCCATGTTCGGTTTTCACCCATCCATTGGTATGCTATGGTGTGTGTTTGTGTGTGTGTGTGTGTGTGGTCGCATTGCTATTCCACAGTGGTAAGTGTCTGAATGCTCCTCTCCACAGTGTGTGGGATTTGAGATGCTCACTAAATCAAAATGGCCAAGGTAGGTAGGAAGGAAGACACACACACACTCTCACACACACTCTCACACACGAACTGTTGGACTGTTGGGAATGCAGCTCGACTCTGGAGAATAGGAGGGAAGTGGGGGCCCAAAAAAACACTACGTAGAATTCCAGAGGATTGTGTGTGAAAAACACACATACACGCACACAAAGATTCCTAGGCATCAGTACAGTGGTGGTCAAAAGTTCATCATATCATTGGATCATGTGACACAGTATTACCATAGGGTAATGCATTTTCAGCTGTTACATTATTCTCTTTCATTCATTCTGTCTTTCTTTCCCTTAATTGTCTGACTCACTACCTCACTGACTAACATACTGCTTGATTGACGACCCTGCTCATTCAATAGCCAGTTAACTGGCTGACTGTTTTTCACTGACTGACTGACTGGTTGGCTGGCTGACTGACTGACTGTCTGGACCGCTACCATGGTGCAGCGGGGCTTCACTCTAAGCGTCCAGCCACATTGCTGCATGTGGGAGCTGGAGGCGTGAGGGACTACTTAGATAACTGGCCTTCCATTCAATGCCATGGGACAATACACTGACAACACTCTCATTCACTCACTCTCTCTCCTGCCCTCCTGCAATTCACCCCCGTTCTCCTCTCTCCCTCCCGCTCTTTCTCTCTCCCTCCCCTCCTGCCACGCTAAGCTGTTTTCTCTTCCTCTCTTTCTCTATCTCTCTCTCTCTTTTGCTCCCTCCTGTGACTCTACCTCCTGCTGGGGTTTTGTCTGGTTTAGGGGCCAAGAGTTTCCCATGCACCTGCCTTCACACGGGGATGTCAGCACACACACATATATACGTATATATACACACACACACACATTCATGCACACACCGCATACACATGAAAACAAGTGCAGACGCTGATTTTGAAGAAGATTCACTGCAAGCTTGAATTGTTTTGGTCTGAATGAATTTCTACCAATGTTTGTTAGTCTGTTGTGTGTGTGTGTGTGTGTGTGTGTGTGTGCGTGTGTGTGTGTGTGTGTGAGAGAGAGAGAGCGATGAGAGAGACTGAGAAAAACAATCGAGGAGACAGAAAGAACAGCTATACTGAGGAAAGGGCATCGCTTCTGATTGGTCCTGACATTTAAACAATCTTCCGTGATTGGCTGTGGCACTTTCAGAGTGTACTGCTTCTCTCACTATCTTCAGGGCTTACAAGTGGAGATAAAGAGTTTAAAAACACACACACTATTTCTCTGGTTGTTAAAACACACACCATGAACACCAGCATCGACTGTCAGCCACAATCAGCTCCACCACCACTTAAAATGCATATGCAGAGGGAAGGATGGGAGGAGTAGAAGGACTACAAGGAAAAACAGTAACAGGGGAAGAGAGAGAGAGAGAGAGAGAGAGAGAGAGAGAGAGAGAGAGAGAGAGAGAGAGAGAGAGAGAGAGAGAGAGAGAGAGAGAGAGAGAGAGAGAGAGAGAGAGAGAGAGAGAGAGAGAGAGATGAGAGAGAGAGAGAGAGGACAGGGGAGGATGGAAGAGAGAGAGGGAGAGAGATGTGCCAAACAGTGATTTATTACCCAAGCAGACAGATTAACTCCACTGGCTGCCTAACCGGCCCTGAAACAACCTGAACAAGTGCCTGGACAGAGAGATGGAGGGATGTAGGGAGAGAGGTAGAGAAGGAGAGAAGGGTGGAAGAAGAGAAAGGTCAGAGGGCCATATGTATGATGAGTCACAATATACACAGAGAGAGAGACAGAGGGCGGGGTGAGAGGGGGTGAAGGACAGCTAGACAGACAGGTGAAAGAAATTAGGTAGGACAGACAGGAAGTCACGCTAAGCCATTTCCTTATAGCATGCCAAAAATAGATATTTCGCTGCTTTAGGGGTCAGTTCAATTTCACCTCCTTCCATCTAGAAAGTGAACAGGTCAGATTCAGTAAAAAAAAGATGCCAATTTTTCACATTCTATTCAATGATGTGTATCCGGAATAGAGTGAAATTGGAAATTAAATCGAGACTTCACTATGGAGTGTCTTTGGTAGACTATTTCAGGAAGAGATGGGTATCATGTAAGTGTCTAGCATGACTTCAGCACAAGAAACTAATGCAGTCTCGTCATCACAACCAGACAACGGTTTTGAGTCCAGATTTGACTTTGAGTTGAAAGGAAGAGGGGGTGCTGGACGGATGACGAATGAGGAAGAGAGAGAGATGAGCACATCTATATGAAATACTGCTCAAATCACTCAACCAATGGCAAATTCATAGCCCCTATCCATACTCGCTTTACGCAGTGTCTGCAAATGTTACTCGGCTTCAAAATGCAATCAGGGACCACTTCATCAACAGTGACACACACACGCATGAACACACACACACATTTTATCAGTCCTAAGAAAGTCAGACTGCTGGATATATGGTCGGAGTGTCCTTAAATTAAAGCGTTATCGCGCCATTGCCTTCCTATCCAACATGCTCTCCAGAATTCCGGTACACCTATGCCACGCTCCACTCAAGGTCGAAAAGATACAACTCGGGAGCTGAAATGTGCAGTAACTTGTGTTTATGCAAAAGGCACACGTTAATACCACGCATCGGGTTCTGTGCAGAGTCTGTGACAGAGTAGGTTTGGTGAGTCACAATGGACACTGTTCCGTTTGTAAGCTTCAGCTCGGTGGGATAACAACACGTTGACGAGAGCTTAGGTGAGGGAAGCGAGAAAGGAAGGGAAGATGAAAGTAGGAAAACAGAAAAAATGATATCTGTAGTTGGGATGAAATCGCCCGTTTCTCTCCCTTCCTCTCTGCCTCCCCATTTGCTCGTTCCCTCTATCCTCTCTCTTCTCGACTCTCTCCCCCCCTCCTCTAACTAAACGAGTGCAAATGAACGAGTGACACGGCTATAAATACAAACACCCTCCTTTTAAGAAAGTTCGATAGGGCTGTTGACAAATTAAGTAGGCTCTTCTAGCTTATTAACTTGTCGTTTTTATGTTTATTACGCACCTTGTTCTTCACCCACACCCACACACACACACACACACACACACACACACACACACACACACACACACACACACACACACACACACACATACACTTAGGCTACTGGCGGAGTAGCCTACCAAGCTTGCTTTTCCCAGTAAGTGTGTGTGTGTGTGTTGCGTGAATTATGCGACCGGTCGCTAATTGCAGACAAATCGGTTTTTCCGCGCACAATCATTCCTGCGTTTTTGATGTTTAATTTCGCAAGTTGATTACTCGTGGAGTTTAGCCCGGCCGTTCCTCTCCCACTAACGCCATCGGCGCCGCTCATCAGTCTTCCAGAGCTCACGCTCGCTGCGCATACGTAATGAGCTCTCGCTGACGAACGCCGACAGACGGATTTCATAAATCATGCACTTGTTTGTAATGGCTTTTCTTTCTTTTTTTCTCACCCTCTCTCTCCCTCCCTCTCAAACGCTCTCCATCTTTCAATCTCTACATGTCTATAGTCTCACTCCATTGTGTCTGCTGAAAAAAGGAGACATGCACACACGCTGTTTTGTGTTCTTGAACTTTATTCAGACTTTTCCATGTAACTGAACCTTTACTAGATGGCCGATTAAAATGTTTTATTGTAGGCAACTCCTCCTCTATTTACACACATTAATATGACAAAACACAAACAAACTCGTACACTGTCCTCACCGCCCTCCCCTCGCCATGTGCACCCACACCCACCCGACCTTTTGGTTCTCTACAGAATGCCATTGCGTGCTATGCTTTATGCCTGTAATAAGGAGTTTATAAATTGAAGCGGAATGGAAGAACGCTAGTAGTTAATAAAGCAGACACAGATAGAGTTATTGAACAGACACACACGCACACAGGCCATATCTCTGTGTTGTTAATATAGCTCAATATATACAGTTTATTGGTTATGGCAGGTAGAATCTGCGGGACAAATAGGACACATTCACAACACAGACACACACGCACCCTCCATGCAAATAAAACCCATGTGTCGAGTCAGCTCAGTACTTGTTTTCATCCTCTCCTTCATGTCATCTCTCCATCCTCAGACCAAATACATTATTTCGTTTTTTTTATAACTTCTTTCAGGTCTCCCTCCCATCTTACTGCTGAATTTGACTCTTGTAGGAGATACAAAGAAGAAAAAATACTTTTACAAATAAGATGAAGAAGAAGAAATGCAATCCAAACAAACCTTCCCTAGGACACAGAATGAGGAAGGGCAGTGCAGCATTTTCCATATCTGTTAGAAATCTCTTTCGTTGGAAGCTATTTGTCTCTGGCCCAACACACTTTGTCTTGTTTGAAAGCCCAGTGTTGGGTTTTCAGGGCAAGGTCTATGGAGAGGTACTTTCCTTTTCGTTTTTCGGCTAACAGGTCCACTCTCATCAGCTGAATAAATAGCACCTTTCACTGTGTTGAACCAAGCCCCAGGCCACCAAGACAATGCAGTGAAGGATGAGTGTGCTTGTGTGTGAGAGAGAGATAGAGAGAGATGAGGTGCTTGAGTGTGGTTGAGTATGGTGTGGTTGAGTATGGTGTGTGTGTGAGTGTTTGTGTGTGTTGGCCATCCTAAACTTTGAAGTAAATAGCTTGCCCTTGGTGTGTTCTGGGAAATCGCTGTTCGATCCTGGCTGAGCCCAGCAAGCCTTGAGGCCAGCTATTAGCCGCACGCTAAGCTAAAAACAATGTTAATAACCACAGCCTCCAGTCAAGTTAAGCATCATTAGTAGGCACTCACGTCTCTTGAATTATACAGTATGTAATGTATGGGGAGATGCTTGAAGGGTTATAGGAAATATGTCCATCCCACCACTAAACACTAGTCAGGCACTCACTTACCTAAAAACTAATGGTAACACAAAATGCTTCATATAAGAGCAAATGGGGTCGAATGCAAAGTCAAGAACATTCACTGGCATTTTTCATAGGTTCTGTATTAAGCCCGTTGGTCAAATTCTATTTGCAAATACTTCCAAAACTATAAACCCAAAACATTTTAAAAATCTGCATTTAAAAAAAATTGTGGAACAGTGTCCATTGTATTACCTCTGTTTGAAATGCAAGGCATCGTGGGTCGGGGATGGTACACAATGTCCACCGTAGGGAACGAAATGTGATGAGTTGCGGGTGTTATTTTGAACATTCATTCTTTTAGTAATGGTCCTATGACGTTAAATGTGTCATTTGTGCTTCAAGAGGCTAGAGGGAATAGACCTGTGGTGGCTTCTGCTCAGGGCCTATACTTTGTCACCTGGGTGGTGGTCTGTGAGCACTCTCCATAAAAACACTGCAGGCAATACCCACTTCCCTTCATTCTTTCTTTTTTTCTTCTTTTTAATCAACTCAGCATAATTTGAACTCATACAGTAGTGCATATATACATCATTCAGCGTTGTACAATTGATACAAGTACATGCACACACATACACAAAGCAGTTTAGCAGAAACACTGTTAGCACTAATACATCCATGCTGTAAGGGTTTGAAATAAACTGATAGACTAGGTAACCATGTATGTATGTGTGTGTGTGTGTGTGTATTTGGTTGACGTTAACAGCACCCTACCCTGACACATGTTGCCTTCCTTCTTGCTTAATCATATCACCGATAGTGTGCGGGTGTGTGGCCGGTAGTTCTTGGGATTCACTTTTGCTGACAGGAATGAATGTAGCGCCGGGTCGGGAGAGCAATGAGCTGAGACCAGAGAGAGAAAAAGAGAGAGAGAGAGAGAGAGAGAGAGAAAGAACGACAGGAGAGGAGAACCACAGCGGACACCACCTATTCATCACCCTGCCTCCCTCCATCCTGCCTCCCTCCATCCTGCCTCCCTCCATCCTGCATTCATCCTCCATCCAGAGAGAGAGAGAGAGAGAGAGAGAGAGAGAGAGAGAGAGATGATAGATAGATATGGTAGGAGACGGTAATATAGATTGAAAATGTGAATCAAGATATTGTAGAGTAGCTTCAGTTTGAAGCTATTTATGCTTCATTGGATCCGGGCATCTCCTCCTCCACCCCTCTGAATTGACTTAGTAGGGCCCACCTTAAGAGTCCGGGAACAGTGTGAAAGAAATAAGGGATGTTGGGGTGTGTGTGTGTGTGTGTTCTCTATGGGTCACACCCATAGAGAACGCTAACGCTATCTTTCCAACGAGATAGTGAAGGAATGTGTCTCTGGAGGGAACTCACCTGTCTTTTACAACAACAGAGTGATTACTCTGCTATGCTCTGTGTGTGTGTGTGGTGTGTGTGTGTGTGCGTGTGTGTGTGTGTGTGAATGTGTCGCAACCACCCCATGCAACTCTTCTAATGATTTAGTCAATACCTAGTAAAACATTATGATCTCCCACAACACAATTATTCATCTAACTTCAATTTATATACAGCTCTCTACAGCATTACGATGTGTGTGTGTGTATGTGTGCGTGTATGTGTGTCGGCCTCTACAAGGTCTATTCGCAGTAAAGTTTTTATGCCCACAAACCAATTTAGGGCCTGAAATGAGATCCAGAAGAATTTCTTGGCTACGCATCTGTAATTAATTGAAACGCACCGAAAATATTGCTTTGGGCATGGCTGTATTGATAGATGCAGTGTTAAATCAGTATCAAGGTTATACAGAGCCAAGAACCAGCTTCTTTATAGATAAAAGAAAAAAGGTCATTATTTAAGAAACTATCAGTGCTGGTCCCTTCCGTATGGTCTATATCTACAGGAGGTTTTGTGAGATGGAATTTGTTGAAACGAGTGTGTGTGTGTGTGTGTGTGTATGTTTGGACAAAGGTCCCCAACACCAGTAGGGTGATAAATTGCCCGGCAAAGAAGAAGGGACACCTGTCACCCTCTACTTGGACGAAACCACTAAGGAACACACACATACACACACAAGTGCAGGGGCAC
>NW_026911380.1:0-14669 GCF_963692335.1 Osmerus eperlanus | reverse complement strand
CGTTGCCTGGGGATCGAATCACATCACCTGTGGATGATTCCAGTAGGTCATGTCAGTGTGGACCCTGTACAGACCCAGCTCCAGGCCCTGCACAACACTGTTAGCACTCACACACACACACACACACATGCATACACACACACACTCACATGCACACACACACATGCACGCATGCACACACACACATGCACACACATGCACGCACACACACATGCACACACACACACTCCAGCCAGACTAGTGCTGATGAGAGAGGTGTTGAGGCTGGGGAACACGCCCACAGTCATGGAACCTGGAGGGAAGGTGCTCTATCTATTCAGACCTGATATACAGATCACACACCAGCTGACTTCAACATCTGATACCTAAAATACCTAGTAACTAATACACCTGGTAACTAATACACCTGGTAGCTAATACACCGGGTAGCTGATACACCGGCTAACTAATACAACTGGTAACTAATACACCTGGTAGCTAATACACCTGATAACTAATACACCTGGTAGCTGATACACCTGCTAACTAATACAACTGGTAACTAATACACCTGGTAGCTAATACATCTGATAACTAATACACCTGGTAACTAATACACATGGTAGCTAATACACCTGGTAACTAATACACCTGGTAGCTAATACACCGGGTAGCTGATACACCGGCTAACTAATACAACTGGTAACTAATACACCTGGTAGCTAATACACCTGATAACTAATACACCTGGTAGCTGATACACCTGCTAACTAATACAACTGGTAACTAATACACCTGGTAGCTAATACATCTGATAACTAATACACCTGGTAACTAATACACATGGTAGCTAATACACCTGATAACTAATACACCTGGTAGCTGATACACCTGGTAGCTAATACACCTGGTAACTAATACACCTGGTAGCTGATACACCTGGTAGCTAATACACCTGGTAACTAACACACCTGTTAGCTAATACACCTGATAACTAATACACCTGGTAGCTGATACACCTGGTAGCTAATACACCTGGTAACTAATACACCTAGTAGCTAATACACCTGATAACTAATACACCTGGTAGCTGACACACCTGCTAACTAATACAACTGGTAACTAATACACCTGGTAGCTAATACACCTGATAACTAATACACCTGGTAACTAATACACCTGGTAGCTAATACACCTGATAACTAATACACATGGTAGCTGATACACCTGGTAGCTAATACACCTGTTAACTAATACACCTGGTAGCTGATACACCTTGTAGCTAATACACCTGGTAACTAATACACCTGGTAGCTAATACACCTGATAACTAATACACCTGGTAACTAATACACCTGGTATCTGATACACCTGGTAGCTAATACACCTGGTAACTAAACAACTGGTAGCTAATACACCTGGTAACTAAACGACTGGTAGCTAATACACCTGGTAACTAATACAACTTGTAGCTAATACACCTGGTAACTAAACGACTGTTAGCTAATACACCTGGTAACAAATACACCTGGTAACTAATACACCTGGTAACTAAACGACTGGTAGCTAATACACCTGGTAACTAAACGACTGGTAGCTAATACACCTGGTAACTAATACAACTGTTAGCTAATTCACCTGGTAGCAGGCTTCTCGCATTCACCGTGAGACTCACGCATTTCAGCCATTTCTCACGCTCTCCACGCAACACCCTTGTATTCAATCAGAAAACATCCCCAGGACCCCGTAATCTCACGCCAAACTTTTATAAACTTGAGAGCCCTTCCTGTAATCAAGTAGACCATCTAATGTCCTTGTTTCTGCTGTATTTAAAGCTGGAACCTGCAATCTACTTATCTGGTATAAGTTGATTTCCAGGGTGTAATAAAAGCTCAGATCCCACTCTCAGAGTTCAGCTTTGACCAGTTTCTCTCCTGGAATGGCTCGTTGCCTGGCAACCGTTTGCGAGTGCCTGGCAAATCTAATTGCGTGTGGGTCCTAACTAGCGAGCTAATTATATCTCAAAAGTTATTTGCCAAACATTACATGGTGTCACTTGACTTTAAGTTCATTTAAAATAATGTTCAAATCTAGCTTTAAGAGCTTTGGTTACGTCGCTGACACAAGTGCAGTATGTGTTGATGCACGGTGTCGTCTTCCTGTACTTGTAAATGGACTAGACGTGAAGAGTAAATTACTCATCCAGAGGTTTGAAGTGACTTAAAAGCAGAATAATTTCCTGTTCACGCAGATCCAATACTTAGAACCTAGATCATCATCAATCACCACTCACTAATAAAACATAATCCACATGAACCACATGAACCACAGAACTATGTTGTGTGTGTGTCTCTGTGTGTGTGTGCTTGTGTGTGTGTGTGTGTTTGTGTGTGTCTGTGTGTGAGTCTGAGAAACTGAAAAGTCACTTGAACAGAAACAAACAGTAACTACACCGACAGACATTCCCAGAGACTGTCTATCTCTGAGAGCAAAACTAGACAGAAAGACTGTCCTTCCTCTAATCTAGAGAGTCCGAGAGTCACCCGGAATGGAGGTCATCACCATGATAGAGAGTCCGAGAGTCACCCGGAATGGAGGTCATCACCATGACAGCCAGCTCGTTCCGTCACATCCATCAGCCTTCTGTTTCTCCCCCTCAAAGATTCCAAAATGGACATTCTGGAATCCAGGAGACAGGCTCGTCCAGCCTTCCGTTTGAAAAAAGTTCCGGCGTTGCCATGGAGCCCACCTGGTCCTGACCTTGCGGCGGAACACGAGTTCATTAGTCACAAAGCGCCGTCACGGACGATTCGCTCTCCCAGCCAGACGACCGGCCAGCCAGCCAATAGGGACAGGGGCTCTATGAAGCAGAGATACTGTAGGTCTTCACTGAATGAGGAAACTGCATGCATGGAAACAGAATGTTTTCATTACTGCTGCGGGGATACACTCACTCACACACACACACACACCTGCAGTCACAAAGGAAGAAACACACACAAAGACACACACACTCACAATCACACTTATACACACACAAAAACACACAAACAAAAAACACATACACACACCCATATACACAAACACACACACTCACAGATAGAGACTTGACTGGTGTTCCTGAGAACATTAGATGTATGAGGCTATTGTTGGGACATTTGTTTACAGAGTCAAGCGTGCTGTTTTTCAGTGTTATCACAGAGCTGCATTAGTGTCTCAGCTCTCTGTGTTATCGCTCCGCTCGGCATTAGAATTCAAACCATTCTGGAATCCTATATTTTATCCCTCCAGATAAATCGAATTTCTGTCAATTTGATTTGCCTCGCCTCTTGTGTTCTCATGAATTTGTTTTCCCTGTTCGTCCCCCCCCCCCCCCCCCCATTAAAACACAACCCTCTGCAATTTCACAAAGGAAGTGGAAAAATGCTTATTCCGGGTTCACCATCAAAGCCTCACACTTCACATCTCATATCTTCCCAGCAGGTCCACAGTGCTTCTCCTCCATCTTTCAAAATATTCAAATTGATGAATAGGGTCCTGGCCACAATTCACCGGATAAATGAATTCAGAGCGAGATGACGAATGTGTGGAGAGTTCTGGTGTAGAGGAGGCCCTTATCTTCAACGATGGCAGGGACTGTGTCAGCTCCTGTACGTTAGGTGTGTCTTCTGGTTCTAAGGAACCTCTTAGAACCAATAACCAGGTTAGATCATTTTCTGGTTCTAAGGAACCAGGTTAGCTCGTTTTCTGGTCACACAGTCCGCCCAGACCGCAAGAACACAGGAAATCAATGGCCCTCGGTTGAGTTCCAGACGAACTGTGATTTTTAAGGAGACAGAGAGAGAACAGTCTGCTCAGGGCATGGTGTGGGGGGGTTAAGCTGGACAAACTGTTACCATTGTTAAACAAACAGATCCACAGAGACAGGTAGAGAGAGAGAGAGAGAGAGGTAGAGAGAGAGAGGTAGAGAGAGAGCGAGATGGAGGAAGGGAGGGAGGGGAATAACAAGATTTGCTCGTTGTGCTGTTAGCAAACCACAGCTGCTCTGTAAGACTAATGAGAGAAATAGAGAACGATAGACTGAAGAAAAGAAAGAGAAAGCATTGAGTTAGCAAGCCGCTTGATACACACTTCAGCCCTGAGGCTAAAGTTTAATACCCTTTGTGGATACAGCTGACTGGATATGAGCACGCAGTGTGGCTACGGCTAACAACACAGGAACAGTCTGCACTGTTCTTTTCTTTTTGTCTTTTCCTAGCTTTTTGAGTGTGTAGGTCAGCCTTTCTTCATCTCAGTGATAGGCTGATGTTTGACATTCTGAGCCAGGGGCATGCTGGGGGGCGAGGTACGAGCGGGCCCGGCACATGTGCGGGGGTGACCTCCATCCCTCTCCTCTTCACTGGAGATCTGCAGATTGGACCTGCTTGAAGCCTTCTCGGAGGTCCCCTCTCACTCCCTGCTCTGTCCTGGGGTCCGGAGCGCCCGGGGAATCGCTGACATTTCCTGATGAGTGTGAGCTCGTCTCCTGGGGAGCGAGATGGGGAAGGGGGAGCAGGAGGAGGGAAGGATGGAGGGGAGGGAGGGGGGAGAGGAGGAGGGGAGGATGGAGAGGAGGAGGGGAGAGGAGAGGAGGAAAGGATAGAGGACACAAGAGTAGAGGAGAGGAAAGGAGAGGAAATGAGAGGAGAGTGGAGGAGAGGAGAGGAAAAGGGAGGAGAGTAAAGGAAAGGAGAGAGGATAGGAGAGAAGAGGATGACATTTGGCGACACTGGGAGTGCCCGACAAGGTACTGACATTTGGGGACGAGTCCTGCAGAGCTGCTTCAGATCTTTCTTTTGTTTTCGTGACGCGTAAAAATAGAGCGAAAGAAAGAGGGAGAGAAAGCGCATCATGTTTGTACTCCAACGTCTGTTTCACATGACCTGCGATATACGAGGAGTGATGGAATGAGGAGCAAAACAGAGAGTAAAATAATAATAATAAAATAAATAGTAGAGGAGTTGGAGAGAGAAAGAGAGAGAGAGAAAGCAAGCTAAGATAGTGGAGGGCTGAATAATGAATAAATGCAGCTGTTTGGGATAGCATCCTCAATCATGGCCTGAACCCTCCTCCCTTTCCCTCCCTCCCTCCCTCCCTCCCTCCCTCCCTCCCTCCCTCCCTCCCTCCCTCCCTCCCTCCCTCTGTTCTCCCTCCCTCTCTCCCTCCCTCCTCCCTCTGTTCTCCCTCCCTCCTCCCTCTGTTCACCCTCCCTCTCTCCCTCCCTCCCTCTCTCCCTCCTCCCTCCCTCCCTCCCTCCTCCCTCCCTCTCTCCCTCCTCCCTCTGTTCTCCCTCCTGCCTCCTGCTGTAGACAGACTGTTCCCTGAGCTCCGCCCGGTTCGGCTGCTCATTGTGTAACCAGAAAGGTACAAACTGTTCAGAGCAAAGAGAGTCGGAGATAACACAGTGTGCTCTGAAGGAAAAAAAGAAGAAGCAATTCAAACAGAATACAAGAATTCTGTAGATCAATACAGAAATTACTGTGTTTTCCCACCAAGGACGTTGCTACTGCTTCAGCTACTGTGGATGTCTGCTTAGTTTGAATGACATCAGGAAATGTTATTGTGGGAATCCTTTAATATGGTTTAATATGGAGGTGTTATTGAGGAAATACTTTGGTTGACTGTGTACTGTAGGATTACTGTAGTAGTTGGCCCATCTAAACTTATACTTGTACCTCCCTCCTCCCCCTCTCCCCCTCCTCCTTCCTCTCCCTTCCTCTCTGTCCCTCTCCCCTCCCCTCCCACCCTTCCTCTCTCATACCTCCCTCCCTCCCTCCCTCCATCTGTCCTTCTCCCTGTCTGCTGAAGCACTGCCCCAGCTGTGATAAAGATGGAGCATGTTCCACCAGCGCGTCATGCTATGCTTCCCGTTCTGCAGCGCTGCTACTCTGACAATGATCGCCATCAAACTGTCAACAGCTCAGAAAGGGTGTGTGTGTGTATGCGGGGGTGGGGGGGGGGGGTGGACAGGAATTGTGAAGAGGGTGTGTATGTGGGTGTGTATGCATGTATGGGAACGTTGAGACACCTTATTTTTTCTCATAAATAATTTTCGCTCGGCAGAAACGGCGAACCGAGACCCGTTTTCCTATTAATTTCCTTCAGTGTATTTTATCATTTTTTTCCAGCGAGAGGAAATTGAGATGGATGATGTCTGGTGTGCTGTGGCCCGTCATGGCTGGTCTGAGGGCTGGGCGGAGAGGAGCGGAGCGAGGCATAACAGAGCAGAGCTCCGCGGTCCCTGGTCCAGACCCCGGCTCAGTCATGGCTCTCTGAAGGAGGATTAGATAGGCCCTTCAGTCACATCATAGCGAGAGATTAGCCTCACACACTTCACATGAACTCGCTCGAAGGTTCAGAGAACCCCGGAACGTTCCCGTTTGAGCGTTTTCGTATCCGGGACACATTCCACTCTTTCCTCAGAACTCCCAATCGTTTTTCAACGCTGCAGGATGTATGTATTGGATATTTTTCGGCGCGGGCCATGGCGGTGCACCCAGCACCACTCTGTGGGGGAGACAAGCTGTAAACATTTTATGCCAAGGCAGTTTTTTGTTATCATTCACCGCCACATTTAGCTAAGCTTTACGAAGTCACCGCGCTGCACTCATGATAAAAATCACCGGGAGTCGGGCGAAAACCCTCCCGAATCTTGGTTCCCGTTATTTTCTTGTTGGTTGTTCTTTGAACTACTGCTTGTATGTTTCTCTTCTGGCCTCTCCAGTTACGCGGTCTCCGCCGCTCCGCGTTACCCCCGCGGTGGGAGAGGGGTGGCAACAGCGAAAACAAAGCTGTTTTAGGCAAGCAAACACCGTTATTGCTACCAATTTAGTGGATTACTGGGCACATTCATCAATGATGGACGCCACTGTGTTTTCACGGCCCGCGCTCACCCTTTGCCAAGATAGGGCCGAGTACGCCAATCGATTTCAGCCCAGAGCTTAGAAGACGAGAGACTTTAAATGCGAGAAAACAGTGTGTTATTTTTTCTAATGGAGAGCATTTCTGTTCATGAGTTAATCAAATGATGGGGGTGTGGGGGGGGGGGTGAATTAAACATGGCTTAAAAGAAATTGCGATTATGAAGCATTACATTTATCCCTCAACCAGCATAGGCTACTTTAAATCACCCCCCCCCCCCCTCCCCAAAACAGGAGCATTATGGTTAGTGGCTGGCAAACGATTCTGCAGTGTGCTCACAACAGGTGATGTCTGGACACATCTGTTTTACATTTCCATCCAAACCAGCAGTGTTTAACATTCCTCTCCCCGTGCACCTGCGCGATAAGACCCTGTCTGGCCGTGTGTCTGCTCCTCGTGCTGCAGGGGGGGGGGGGCGGTGTGACGGAGCCCGGTAATTACACACGAGACTTCCTCGCGCTCCTAAACCAGCCCGGGGCCATAAACGACCTCGCCTTTCATTTCTTGAATGATGAACGCAACGCATCCTCGCTGATTGATCCATTGTGAGGGTGGATTGCACATACTGAAGTAGTCTGTCTTTAAGATGGACTTGCACTCCATATAGACTTATGGGTAGTGTTGATGTTAGGTGCTATGTTTTGAAGATCCCAGTGTTGTGATGCTGGAGTTGATTATGTGGCTGCTGTGAGTGTCTCATTCGCTATGAACAGAGATGTGGGCGGAGAGACCGTTTAGAGTCGCGACGCGTGATTGGGTGAGTTGGAACTAGCAGCATGCTCGGGGGACTCGCATCGGCCAATGAGAGCGGGGACCTGTTTCCGTCATTGCCGTGGCAACGTGTCACCAAGTAATCATAACCCACCGACACTAATCTGACCTCCCTCCCCTCACACACACACACACACACACACACTCCATCTCCATCAGTGTCAGCAAGGGTATGGCGTCATACTCTATTAATGGAAAGCAAGGTTAGGACCAGAGGGATTGTTGTGATGGAAGGATGACAGGAGAAAGAAAATCTTCTAGGTCCCTAATCACCTGAGCGAGGCTTAAAAACATAGCAAGAACCCCTGTTTATGTAGTAGGGGTCACAACCTACCTTTCTACACCGCCACGATTGATTTGCAGTTGATCGGTGTGACAGGTCAGTTAAACTGTCTCTGATTGGTCAGGGACTGTGGTGGTGAGTGTATGTCTTGTAACAGGATCTTCCCCAGATTGATGAAATGTTGATAGGATTCTCTGCTGACTGATCACTGGACAGGGACCAGGGCTAAGACACGCTGAACTGGTTCCTCCGCACACACACACACACACACGACCACACACACACACACACACACACACACACACATACATACATACAGCACGCCATGAATCCCAACCCCTTCAAATCCACTCTTTTATAATAGATGAATGAATTCTGGCAAACATTACAGCTAAAACCATATTTGACTATTTCACCCTTCCTGTCTCTGCAGAGTCCTTCTGCACACACACACACACACACACACACACACACACACACACACACACACACGGTTCAACACTGACAGAGTCCTTCTCCACACACCTTCTCCTTTTCGTCTCGACACACACACTCAGTTCAACATTGACAGTGGCCCTCTCTCAACACGCCCTCTTTTCAACAGTGACAGTCCTTCGCTACACACAAACTGTTCAACACTGACAGAATAATTCTCTCTCTACACACACACACGCACGCACACACACACACACACACACACACACACACACACACACACACACATACACGGCTCAGCTCTGACAGACCTCCTCTCCTCCCTCAGACAGACAGACTCACAGCAGGAGACTGAGCTCAGTGTGAACAGAACCATTCCAACCGCTCACGATTCCAATTATAGTACATCCTGCTTAACTGATGCTTATTAATTCTTTCAAACTCATTATGGGATGCAAAATAGGGCTCTCCCTCGTGAAGAATACTGAGGAGGGGAGAGCGTGCCCAAGTTCTCACTGCTTCCACCGGCCAGCGTGTGTGTGTGTGTACTGTGTATGTCACACACACACTATGTTATAGGCTTGGTCTAGCTGTGTTAAGAGTGCTGTGGTGTATTATATTAATCTATCAATCAAACTTTATTTATATAGCGCATTTCATACCAGGAGGCACACAATGCGCTTCACAGAGGAGGGGGGGGGGGGGGGGATACAAACACTTCCTGTTTGACAGGGAAGAAAACACCAGATCACCATCTGGGCCAATAGAATAACTGTAACAGTAGCAGTAATATATTCGTTACTACAGGCCAGTAGTAAATTAGCCAGTACAGGTCAGTAGTATATCAGCTAGTACAGGCCAGTAGTATATTAGCTAGTAAGGTCAGTAGTTTATCAGCTAGTACAGGTCAGTAGTATATTAGCTAGTACAGGTCAGTAGTCTATTAGCTAGTGCAGTACAGTAGTATATTAGCTAGTAAGGTCAGTAGTCTATCAGCTAGTACAGGTCAGTAGTATATTAGCTAGTACAGTACAGAGGTATATTAGCTAGTAAGGTCAGTAGTATATCAGCTAGTAAAGGTCAGTAGTATATTAGCTAGTACAGTACAGTAGTATATTAGCTAGTAAGGGCAGTAGTACATTAGCTAGTACAGGGCCTTCCTCTGACTGACAGAGTGTCTGGAGAGCCAGGCCAGAGGGCCAGCTCAAACAAAACACTTCAATCTCTCAGCGCTGTGCTCAACATCCCCAAGGGCTTGATTGATTGAGTCGCCAGCCAATCAGAGTACATTGATCTAAGAGCCCCCCCCATCACTCCCCTTCCATCTCCTCTTTCCCTCCCTCTCTCCTATTCTCTCTCTTTTCACCCTCTCCTCTCCCCTCCCTCCTCCCTCCCCCCTCCTCCCTCCCCCTCTCCTCCCCCTCCTCCCCCTCCTCTCACTCTCCCTGACCCTCCATTCATCTGCTTCCTGTCAGACTCCTGTGAGGCCAGGGGCAGGGGAGCGGGCTGTTTTAAACACCTTTCCCAGGCTTAGTGAAGAGAGTGCATCACAGGAGAGACTAATGTACTCCTCATCCCTCCCTCCTCTAAAGGACGGCACATCAGGACCTTATTTAGCTCGGTTTAGTGTTATATCAGGGGGAATTTTTCCCTTTGAATTCAAAGCCAAATGCTTGTCAAATTGTCTTTTCGAATGAGTTAGTTGACGACATTTGAACATTTGTAGATTGTGGATTGTTCTTTAAACATATATTGATAGATAACCAATATGGCTGTTATGTGGTCGTTTCTCAGTGTCGTGTTCTGGAGACAAACACAGTCTTAACCGCCATCCAGTTCCTCACCAGGTCCTTTGATTCAGATTTGTATGTGCAACACAGGGTTGGAGGCATCCTCAAGTGAAATGTGATTCATCCAAGTATTGATCAACATCTAACTGCCTGTCTGTCTCTCTCTCTGTTTTTTCAGGAGGAATATTTGAGTCTATCGAAAGCGGCCCATCGGGGGCTGAGGAACTAGCCTTCAAATTTGCTTTAAACACCATCAACAGGAACAGAACCCTCCTGCCCAACACCACGCTCACCTACGACATCCAGAGGATCAACATCTACGACAGCTTCGAAGCATCCAGGAAAGGTAACAAGAGAGAGGAAGGCATATGTCTGGCGTGTGTGTGGGCATGTGTGTTTGTGTGTGTGGGCATGTGTGTTGTGTGCGTGGGAATGCGTGTGTGCGTGTGTCTGCATGCGTGTGTGTGTGTGCCGGCTTGTGTGTGTGGACGTGTGTCTGCGTGGGTGTGTGCCTGTGTGTTTGGTTGATTTTGCATTGTAAATATCTTGTGCAACAGACACTGTGGGGTGTATTGGGCTTCTAATCATGCAGGAGGCCGATTGCTGAGAGACTCAAACATAAACAGAGAGAATTGATTGGTTTCAGGCAACTCAGTGAATCAGTTATTCAAAGACCTGTTTGTCCCCTAGGGAAGTGTTTATAAACTGAGATCATCTATCAGTTTGGTGAGCGCCAGCAGGCTGACATTTCGAGACGCTTATCAATTACAGTCCATTATAACCTGGCTCTGTGATTGAAGAAACACCCCTTTTATCAATTTAGCTGATTAGAGCACGCAGATTTGTATTCGCAAACAGATTCATGGTTTTACTGAATGTCCTTGCTGCCAGATAACCTTGTTTCGTGTGTGTGTGCCTCTGTGGGTGCTTGTGTGTGCGTCTCTGTATGGTTTGTGCCTGTCTCTGTGTGTGTGTGTGTCTCTGTGTGTGTGTGTCTCTGTGTGTGTGTGTCTCTGTGTGTGTGTGTCTCTTTGTGTGTGTCTCCTTGTGTTTGTGTGTCCCTGTGTGTGTGTGTTTGTGTGTGTCTCCTTGTGTGTGTGTGTGTGTCTGTGTGTGTGCGTGTGTCTGTGTCTCTGTGTCTCTGTGTGTGTGTGTGTTTGTGTGTGTCTCCTTGTGTTTGTGTGTCCCTGTGTGTGTGTGTGTGTGTGTGTGCTTCCTCACCAGCTTGTGACCAGCTCTCTCTCGGAGTGGCGGCCATCTTTGGCCCCTCCCACAGCTCCTCAGCCAATGCGGTCCAGTCCATCTGCAACGCGCTGGGGGTGCCCCACATCCAGACCAAGTGGAAGCACCAGGTCTCTGACAACAGGGACTCCTTCTATGTCAGCCTCTACCCGGACTTCTCCTCCCTCAGCCGGGCCATCCTGGACCTGGTCCACTTCTTCAAGTGGAAGACCGTCACCGTGGTGTACGACGACAGCACAGGTCGGTCCCTGACCCCTGACCCCCTACCCTTGACCCCTATCCTCCAACCCTGACCCCTAAACCCCAACTCTACACCCTAACCCTAATCTTAACCCCTAACCCGACACCTAACTTCTAACCCTGACCCCTAACTCTGAACCCTAACCTCTAACCCTAACCCTACACCCTACACCCCTACCCATAAACTCAACCCACTGATCCCTAATGTCCAACCCTGACCCTAATCCTGACAATAACCCTACACCAAACGTAACCCTTAACCCTTAACCCTGACCTTGTCATACTACAGTCAGTCATAAAACAGGTCGGTCCCTAATCCTGATCCCTAACCTCAACCCCTAGCCCTAACCTCTAACCCTAACGTTCTACAGTCATCAAACACTAAAAAATCCAGCCACACTCTGTTCACCCCCCAGATAATTACAGTCCCCCATCTTCCAGCCAATCACGTCTCCCATCTCCCAGACAATCATAGTCCCCCCCATCTCTCAGCCAATCAGAGTCCCCCATCTCCCAGACAATCACCATTTCCTATCACAATCCTCCGATCTTCCAACCAATCACAGCTTCCAATCACCTAGCCAATCACAGTTTTATATTTCCCAGGCCAGTGTGTGACCACCTACTGTCTAGTATTTCTTCTACAGTTTAACAGGTTACATTTTCAATATGACTGGGTGAGTCCCACTCCAAATCCTAGGTTCCTCCACATGTTACAGACAGAGCTGCATCTTGTTTCATCTCTGTCTGTATCTTCCATCTCTGTCTGTTCTCTCCCAGGTCACGCCAGCCCCACCACCATGTCTGGGACAGATGTGCGTGATTAGCATGGGCTTGACTTCAGTCCTGAACCAAACCTTACCCCCCAATACACACACATTCACACACTGGGCACAAAGACACACACACTGAACACACACACACACACACACACACTGAACACACACACACACACACACAGCATCAGAGCAGCAGGCAGCAAATGACCCAGCAGGCTGTGTACATGTGCCATATGCCAGGGTCAGGGTGGCACCAGCCTGTGGACCCTGCTGCCAGTTTATCACACACACACACACACACACACTGGACACACACACACACACATACACGCACACACACTGGACACACACACACACACACATTGGACACACACACACACACACACACACACACACACACACACACACACACTGGACACACACACATTGGACACACACACACACACGGACACAGGGCTGCAGGGGCCAAGGCTATAGTGTTGGAGAGCTCTGATCTGCAGGTGATTGGCTTTGCTTTCAGATAAGGTCTGCTCTCCCACTGCAGTAGATTTCTTCATAAATCCTCTAACATGGTCTATAATTCATCGCTCTTGTATATGGCGAAGGATCACATTCACCCGAATGTTGTGTGCGCCTTTCAATCGATCAATACCATGAGTGTGTGTGTGTGGGCTGGTTTGTTATTGGCTTTATGGTTGTGGGTGTCCGCGTGGGTGTGTGTTTGTGTTCCAACGTGTTTGTGTGTAAGTGAATGTACTAGCCTTGCGGGTTCTCCAGAAAGCTTTGGGAAGGAATTGATTTCATCTGATCCCCAGCACCCTCGTTAATTAAGGTGTAAGTGGACGTAGTTAGTTCACTACGGGGTTAATAGTGCCTTGATTTTCTGTCTCGGAGACGGGATGGGAGATACGGCTTCTCCGACAAACACACTCGCCCGCCCGGCGAGCACAGCTCCACCGCTGGGAGGAGGAGGTGCAGAGTAATCTCTGGAAGGGTTCGGCGGGTGTCCCATTACACAGGAAAATGCCCTCCTGGCCTCTTTATGTTGGAAAAGCCTACCGTGGAACAGATTGGCTAAGTCGGTCTTGCGGAACTCCAACATTACTGCGCGACTCTCGTGAGGAGGGTAGAGGTTGTGAGGCGGTGTAGAGGGGGCGGGGGTGGGGGGAGGGTTCTACTCCCACTCTGTGTCACAATGACCCCCTGGCTTACAGGAAACAGGAAACAGCACAGTTTAGTAGGAGGCTAGCAGGGACGTTGGTTTGTAGCCTGGACTGTACTATAACTGCCCACCCCAAATCCCCCCCCCCCCCCCATCCCTCCTCTGATGGAGGAGGGGGGTGTTTATGACCCTGTTGCTGTGACAACGGTGGTAGCCCTGAGGGGGAGAGAGAAAGAGAGAGATGGAGATTAAATGAGAGACTGACAGAGTAAATAGAGAGAGAGAGAGAGAGAGAGAGACAGAGAGAGACAGAGAGAGAGAGGTATTCACTTGCACTTCTGACATCAGGACCCCTGTGGTCCACCCAACAGCAGCATGTCAAACGTGGCTGTTTTTCATTTTCACTTCATTCTCAGTAGTTGTTTCTCTGAGGCCGCCTGCTCCGCCTCCTTGGAGACCAGCTGAGAGGCTTTTAACAGAAGAACAATACACACACAAGTGGAGGGAAAAAAGAGAGAGAGAAAACTATTGAAATGTACAGCGAAAGGTAATTTACGTGGTCAACTCTGTGTTCTTCTGTGGGGGCGCCAGTGACCCTGTGTGACTGACATTTGTTTAATTGCGTTAGTTGAAAGGTCAGTGCCGACCAGGATATAAAAACACTGTTGTGTAGATTGCCTGGCTGTCATCTTATAAAAGGGCTGTTTGAGAAAAGCACTAAAGTGTTTTCGAAACGTTTCCGAGACAGGATTTAGCATCTTAGAAAAACAGCGCTACTGACTTGATGGTTTAATGAGTGTGTTGAGGGTGGGTTGAGAATATACTGTACCTTATAAGTCTTATCAGATAAATACTCAGGTTCAGTCTAAGGCTTATTTGCTTTTTGTAATGAGTACAGGTTCCTGCTCTTGCTCCTGTCTACAGTTTCCTAGTGCCCTTCATAATCTTTAAAATACATAAACCAGAATCTTACGTGAGCTACGCGTTCATGTACAACATATTTAACACATCAAATTATGACACTCCCA
>NW_026911379.1:0-12770 GCF_963692335.1 Osmerus eperlanus | reverse complement strand
TGTCTGGATTGGTGCATGCAAAATTTATATCCTCTGGACTTTGCCTTTGCACTAGATTGGAACTTGTCTATTTGGCTAATGACGTGCCTTCTGCCTGCACCACACACAATCCCCCTCTCCCTCCCCCCGTTCCCTCGCTCCCTCTCTTTATCTCTCGCCCTCCCTCTCTCTCCACTACCAGCCACCAGCCCCCCCACCCTGCCTCCCTCCCTCTCTTTGCCATCTCTCTCTTCCCTCCCTTTCAGTGCTTGGAGCGTGCGTATTGGCTGGGCTGTTTGAGAGTCGGTGCCAAATAGGTGGGCCCTCTGCATGTTGGCACAGACTCAGTCAATGGTTAGAGAAGGAAAGTGGAGAGGAAGAGAGAAAGAGGGAGACAGAGTTGGAGAGAAAGAGGGGGAAAAAAGAAGCTGCACTCGGGTTTGCCAGCGGTCCTGCACACTCTTCCAACATTGATTCGGTCCTCTTGTTTTTTGTGTTGTTTTTGTTTTTCCTCTCCTCCTCCTCCTCCGTCCGTCCGCCGCACTCCCCCCCCCCCCCTTTCTCGTTTGACTCTCTCTCACTTTCTCCGTGAGTCTTGTGCAGAGCCTACAGATCTGAACCAATACCACGCTCAGCTTTGCCAAACATTCTTTCCTTCTTATCAAGATTTTGTTTGTGCTTCCTTTTTTTTTTCTCTCTTTTTTTTGGTTGCAAGCGAACAGAAAAGGTTTTTCATTTTCAAACACGTTCGTCCTGTTTGATTTCGCTTATTTTTCTCTCTCTCTCTCTCATTGCATTTCTGCAACCTTTCTTCTTTTTTTTTTCGAGATTTCTTTGTAGAACTTTCCTGCTCTCTCCTTCTCTTGTGTTCTCGGGCACCTCTCCTTCCATCAGCTCCTGCTACAGTACCTCCTGTGTTCTTGTGCTGGTATTACACCGCACCCCCACACACACACACACTTGGCCTGTCTCCTCATTCAGATTTTCCTGCTGCTTTTATTGGACAGTTTCAGAGATTTTTTCACTTCGCTAGTTTTTTTTGGTTTGCTTCTTCCTTTTTCCGTATTGTTGTGATATTGTTTTGACTCAGTAAACCGGTGCCCAACTGCTTCACTTTTGGGTTTCTTTGCAATCGGCGGGGTGAATTTATGATGAGAGAGCAAAATGGTAAATACCAATCTTCTCATTTTTATGTATTTTTACTCTTGTGTTTTGTGATTTAAAAAAACAAAACAGAGTTTTGACATGGTTGCATGATGTATGAGCGAAATGTTCCTCTTGTGCAATGTTGAGGCCATAGGGCTGGCGGAAAGGTTTTCGGTAAAATTGCTAGAGGTAACAGAATGACATTATGGTATTTATGATAGTCTGAGCTGTTGTATCGGTATTTTACTAGCGCTGCTATATACATCTGTATTGCAACTGCAAACGTGCATTTCAAAAGTGTGCTTTTATGTTTTGTAATTTTAATGGAAATATTTGTCGATATTTTTAGTCTTTGTTGTTATTTAGTGGAAGTTTAATTTTAGTTTCAGAAATATATAAAGACTGTCATTTTAGAGGTGATATTTGTTTTTGAAGCAAGCGGGACCATTTTACGATCTTTTTATTAATTTGCAACTTGAGAAATACCAGACAGTATTTTGTCATTCTGTCATTGCCTCACCTGTCAGCATTCTGTCGTTTGGTGTTGTGTGAAATGAAACTGTTATTTCTGGTGCCTTTTGGCACGTTGAGAGAATCTTCTCTCTCTCTCTACCTCTCTCTCTACCTCTCTCTCCCTACCTCTCCCTCTCTCTCTCTCTGTCTCTCTCTCTCTCTCCCTCTCTCCGCCTCTCGCTCAGTCTCTCCCTCCGCTCCCACAGAGCATATCCTCCATGCTGCGCCACGCCGGTGCTAACTGCCTCTCCTCTCTCTTCCCCTCCTCCCCCCCGCTCCCTCTCTCCCCCTCCTTCCCCCCGCCGTTCTCCCCCTCGCTCTCCACCCCCCCCGCCTCCTGCCCGCCCCCCCTCTCCGCCTCCTCCCTCGCGCAGGATGAATTCCACCCCTTCATCGAGGCCCTGCTGCCCCACGTCCGCGCCTTCGCCTACACGTGGTTCAACCTGCAGGCTCGCAAGCGCAAGTACTTCAAGAAGCACGAGAAGCGCATGTCCAAGGAGGAGGAGCGCGCCGTCAAGGACGAGCTCCTGGGCGAGAAGCCCGAGATCAAGCAGAAGTGGGCGTCGCGCCTCCTCGCCAAGCTCCGCAAGGACATCCGGCCCGAGTTCCGCGAGGACTTTGTGCTCACCATCACGGGGAAGAAGCCGCCCTGCTGCGTGCTGTCCAACCCCGACCAGAAGGGCAAGATCCGTCGCATCGACTGCCTCCGCCAGGCGGACAAGGTGTGGCGGCTGGACCTGGTGATGGTCATCCTGTTCAAGGGCAGCCCCCTGGAGAGCACGGACGGGGAGCGGCTGGTCAAGTCGCCCCAGTGCTCCAACCACGGCCTGTGCGTCCAGCCGCACCACATCGGCGTGTCCGTCAAGGAGCTGGACCTCTACCTGGCCTACTTCGTCCATTCGCCAGGTCAGTGACCCCCCCCCCCCCCCACCCATCGCCTTGCCTGCACCCCCACACTCACCCTCACCCCCCCCCCCCCCCCAGCCCAGCACGGACCACACACACAGACACAGTCGAACACACCAACAGATGTGGACGCATCACTGTGACATACACTGGGAGAAGCTAAAAGACATTTCGAGTTGGTCACAAGACGAGGCTCGTTTTATGTATTTCATTTCTTATTTCATGCCATTTTTTATACTGATAATTTTCTGTGAATTAGACAATGTGTAAACGCCTCGGCAATAGCATGTACCCGCTCTCTGAAATAAGGAATACTTTTCCAATTTATCTGGACCTGAATGTTTTTTTGCATCGGTTGTTGCTGTATGAATGGCAATCATCCCAAACACATGTGTGTGTCGAGACAAGGCATGTTGGCCTGTATCTGCTGGCAGCGACGTGTTTACGTGAGCGAGATCTTTTTCGGGGCGCGTCCATGAGCGTGTACTTTGCGTTTACGAGTGAGAGATCGTATGCGTGAGTGTGTGTTTACGACAGGCAACCGAGTGTGCGTGTGTGTGCGCGTGTGTGTTGGGAAGGCCGTCGGAGCAGGGATTCTCATCTGGCCGAAACCCAGGATGTTGTGAGCGGTGAGCTTCCTGCTCTCAGGCCGCAGGCTGCCCCCTCCGTCTGCCCCTGCACTACGCTGAGCCTCGCTGCCAAACACCGTCCCTCTCACACACACACACACACACACTCCCTAACACACACACTGGGCACAGCCAAACACTGTAAAAAAAAAAGTATGACACTCTTGTATACACACAAATATATATATAACCACACGTACAAATATATGAAACAGGCTACGGTGTCTTAGCGCGAAACAGTCCAACAGTTTTGTACACATACCCGCAGACACACTACCTTCCTAGCCAGTGAACACACGCGCGCGCACGGCCAAAGCCTATCTTCGAGAGCTTCACTGTACTCCCAGCCAAATGTTGTTGTATCTCAGCCACCATCTCACCATACACCCTTTTGCACACATGGCCAAACATTGTCCTGGACGCTAGTGCGTGTACGCACAAGGGCCAACCACTGGCTCGGTCGCGGCTCTTTCACACGGAGCCAAACACTACAGAGACCACACACACACACACGCACACGCAGGACAAATACACACTTTGCTTTTCACCAGCTGCATGGAGGGCGCACGCACCACCCCAAATCTCATCCCTTCAGGCGCGGGGACACATTTTTTCGAAATTTGAATGCGACTCGCACGACGGCACACACACACACACACTCTTGGCCCAGGCATAAACACAGTATCTTTCGACGCTAACACCCGCGCCTAGCCAAACACTATCTCAGTCAGGCGCTCACAGTCACACACACACACACACACACCCTCGACGCAGGCCAAGCAGCACCTCGCATCATTCAAGCCAGACCCTGGCAGGGCCTCTCTCTCTCCCTGTTGACCCGCCGAGGCTCCACACAGCCTGGGTAGCGGCAGGCGCTGACCCGGCCGGGCGCTGGACACTGGGAGAATGTGTGTCAGTGTGTTGATACCACCATCAAAGGTTTTGTTTATTTGTATGTTTTCATCTCTGCTGAGGAGGAACTGAGTTGTAGATTGATGCAGCTTGAATGTATGTCCTTTACAGAGAGGATATGTGGTTGATAGGATGTTTATTTTAATAATTTGTTACGGTTCACAACATTTTTTATCGACACACTCACGATGGCTCAATTATTTGTATTTGTCCAAAAAAATAAAATAAAATGGTGGAGGCTGGATTTTTACTATTGTTGAGCCTTGGGGTGCTTTATCTTCCAGAATCAAATCATACAAATAATTACATTTGTGTAGTTATGTTGTAGTCATGCTTACCAAAGATTCCCACTTGAAACTAGCTAAACTAGTTTTGGACGGTTATGAGTGGAATGTTGTTAGAGGAGCACAAATCTATCAAGGCACCTACTGTACCTAAACTCCTCAAGACAACAAAGCCCATTTTAGGGGATTTTTGAAGAATTAATATCCCACGGTAGAGGAAAGCACGCGCGCTGTTGTTCCCCCCCGCATTCGTCGCCATTTCACCACCAAGTCTCCTATGTGGGGGGCTACGGTTTCCGTGCCCGCTAGCCCCCCCCCCCCCCCGTGGCGACACTGCAGCCCGGGCACTCGGGGCGCTGCAGTGTCGACAGCTCGGGGCTGCCCAGCGCAGTGCCCGTTCAGAATGTGGAGCTGCCTCGTGCTCTGATCTTATCAGGCTGATCCAGGGTGCCCTGGCGCTTTCATCTGCCTCCAAAGAGCCGCGGCTCCGTCCAGGGCTCCCCCCGGCTGAGAGACACTAGGGTAACTCCCCCGATACCCCCCCCCGCTGTTACCCCCCCCCCCGTCCTGCCAACCTGTTCTGAGGCCCAGGGCTGCTCCTCCTCTCTACTTAGCTCTCATTTACTCCTATTTACTCTGGTATTGGCAGTTAGAGAGGTGTGTGTGTGTGTGTGTGCCTGCGTGTTACCTCATTGGCGCTTTGGCCATCTTTGTGCCTTGAGCGCTCGTGTGTGTGTGTGTGTGTGTGTGTGTGTGTGTGTGCTTGTCTGCGGTTTCGCCATCTTTGTGCCCTGAATGAGCAGGCATACTCATTTTGTTTGTTTTGGTTTAGCGTTTGCTTTTCGTTTCTATATTTCTTTTCTTCTTGGCGTCTCTCTAAACACACTTGTGTTTTGTCTCTCTCAAACATCAGGCCTCATTGTTGGCCTGACAGAGGTAGAGCTCCCCCCGCTCTCCTTTTGTTTATGTCAGAGAGAGAGAGAGAGAGAGAGAGAGAGAGAGAGAAAGCAAAGGGGGCCGCCATGGCGATTGTTCTGGGTTGGCAGAGCCACAGCCCCCTTGGTGTGGGAAGACGTCTCGCGTTCTGCAAACGGCGGCGGAGCGAGCGGCAAACGCTGCGAGCGGGGAAACTCTGGGCCTCGCTCAGCAGCCAGCCAGATCTCTCTCTTTCTCTCTCTTTCTCTCTGTCTTTCTTTCTCTGTCTCTCTTTCTTTCTCTCTGTGTGTCTCTCTCTCTCTCTCTCTGTCTCTTTCTTTCTTTCTCTCTGTCTCTCTCGCTCTCTCTGTCTGTCTGTAGCTCATACAAGGCTCTCTGTTGAGAAGACACACAACGGCGTACTGTAGCAGAACGAGCCACGGCCACGCCGCCTGCCTGTTCACACTGCAGCCACAATATAGCCCCCGCCCCCCCCCCCCCCCATCCCCTCCCCCCCCCTCCCCCGTCCATCCTTTTGCGGTTTTGAAGCCAACCAACAAACAAACAAACAGACAAACATCACCTGGAACAATGCGATTCGCACGGCATGAGAGGACAGAGGGGATGGGGACCGGCCACAGGCCCAGGCGGCGACACGGCGCCTTACTTTGAATGTTCGTATCGCAGCACAGAGGCGGGGTGGTGCCCGACGTAGAGATCGGTTTCGAGAAAGGGCTAGAAGTCTGCCCGAGCACCTCTCCAGGTTGCTTGTGGCGACCAGGTGCCTGGGCTCACAGCTACAGTAGAATCCCAATTAGATCTACAACCTGACCTCGGAATAATACTCTCATTAGTTATGCCATAGGTATGACGTTTATATGTTTTTCTGAGGTCATTTCAATGTAAACTTTATTTATGGTCTGAAAATACTCAAGAGCATTTTGTCTGTCCAATTTGACTGGTTTTAGTCATATTTTGGACTGCGCTCCTACACTTTTTGGACTGTAAGTATTATTATTAAAAGATGTTTAAAATGTGTTTTCAATTCCGAGCGCAGTACAGGAAATTTGAAGTCACTCAGAGGGAGGTGTGAAATGTGTTCCTGGTGCCATTTCTGCCATGACCTCTCCAGTCTTGAGCCGGATGGTGCCAGACACTCTATTCTCTCTCTCCTCGTCCTCCTCCTCCTCCACTTCTTCTGCCTCCATCACAGTCAAAGAAAACGTCCCTCCATCCAAAACTCACCACAGAAGGGATCTCCCAAATCCCAACTCATTCGTGCCCCCGTCATCCCCGAGCCGTTGTGATTTATGAAGGAAACGCCGTGTCGTGTCTTCCGAGGCGAGGCGAGAGCCACGCTGTCAGGCCCGGAGCTCGACTTGATGGACGAGCCTGGACGCGTTCGGACCCGACGTCCACCTTTTGATGGATCCACCGGGGTCTGGCGCTGTTCGGGGCCCCTCCCGTCTCGTCTCCTCCATCCCCGCCGTCGCCGTTTTCCCCTCCCCGTGAAGATAATCTGTTGTTAATTACTTCCTGGATCGGGAGCGCCTGCCGGCTCTCCCATGACATCACGAGGGGCGACCGGAGCGGAGTCGGGTGATGTAAGCGTTTGGGGTTTATTGGGTTTTGATGAAATGAGAGAAAACGACAAGGGGGGGAGAGGGGGGGGCAAGGGAGAGCGCCGGGCGCCGTAGCTCTCCGTGGGAACGCGGCCCGCCACGGCTAAGCCTCCCCGCCGACGCTTTTGCCCCCGCTCTCGTCTCGACGCGAGACGGTGTCCTACGAGGGCGACGGCGTCGCACAGAGGCGACCGTCGTCGCTAGGCAGGCCCTGGAGGGAGAGAGGGAGCTACAAGGGTCATGAGGGAGAACGGGGAAAGGGAGACACCTCAACATTGGAGAGCGAGTTTTCTCAGACTGTTCTTGGCTTGGGAAGAAAGTCTGGGCTTTTGGAGAGCGAACCGCGTCAGGCCGGCCAAAGCCCTGTCGTGCTACATGCACACACACACACGCACGCACACACAGAGAAACACAGACATAGACCAGGCCAAGACAAGTGAGGCTCCATTAATTCCACCGAGGCAACACGGCAGTCTCCAGAGAAAGATTAGAAATGGCCGGTCGTCGTGTCAG
The DNA here is from genome assembly GCF_963692335.1 of Osmerus eperlanus. Classification (NCBI taxonomy): domain Eukaryota; kingdom Metazoa; phylum Chordata; class Actinopteri; order Osmeriformes; family Osmeridae; genus Osmerus; species Osmerus eperlanus. The sequence continues at coordinate 5,351 of NW_026911379.1, read as the reverse complement.
TGTGGTTGTTGTTGTGTTTGGTACCCAGATAAAATGACCAGTAGAGATTGGCACGCTCTGGTAGGCAGCAAAGCACAGCCTTTGTCCCAGAAAACGGTTTTCTCGCTTCTTTGGTTTTTACATAACGATCATAAGCCTCGTTTTCTTTGTCCCAAAGTCTAGAAGAAGAAAAACGCGCGAGAGAGAGAGAGAGAGAGCGTGATCGTTTTCTAGTCTACCCCCATCTCTATTCCTCTGTGTGAGGAGTTCTGGTGCTGGAGACGAATGGTAAACAGATTATTCCAGTGAAATCGGGACTCTGTAGTCGTGACGGAGGACAAACGAAAAGCAGTTTGTTCAGTTTGTCCGTTTCCCTCATTCCTCTTTCTGTCAGAGCCCTTCCTAGCTCTCCTCAGAAGACCCTCCAGTCTAAAGGGGTAGAGAAGGGGGTGGGGGGTGGTAGGTCATTGATTGAAAAAAGACAAGTGCACTCCTCTTCCTTGGATACGATGTGTTTTGAGAACAGGATCCTGGTGATCCGTTCAGAAATGGCGGCTGATGTTTTTACGGGCCCTTCTGAAAATTCACGAAGGAAGAGAAGGATCTGATTTCGATGTCTTAAAAAAGGTCTGCACATGTTTTCGACATTACTGATACCGCTTCCCTCTTCGATGAATTTTATTCAGCCTAATAAAATATTTTGAATTATAGTCACCTTGTTAGCATTGTAATTTATATTTCCCCAAAGTTGTGGTCATGTAAATTACTTTGCTTTGGAAGGGAAATGGGTCTAAAGTTTCCAAATCGTAGGTAAAAAAATAATAAAATAAAATAGGCCTAGAATTTGTATTAAATATTATTATTAATTAGGTATATTACACATAATGAAAATATGGATTTGTTAAATATTCTTCTTGATACTGTGAACATTTTAATATAATTGTAAATAATGTAATGAAAACGACTATGCAGTAGGCATGAAAGCCATTGTGTCATTCCAGCTAATAGAAAAAAATATAAATTTATTTGTGTAATTATTGTTGTCTACCTAGTGCCTACAATATTATGAACCAAAAAAACATTATTAGTTTAAACAAATGAACAGTGGTTAAATAGGTGGGCGGAGGCCTCCCTGTGCACACAGTGTTATATCCTGCCTCTCCTGCTACTGCTGAGCGGGTCCTTTTTGGTTTTATTTGGAAACAGATTGAGGGAGAGAAAAAGAGAGGGGGGGAGAGGGAAGGGGTGGGATAAAACAGGGAAAAGTAAGAAGAAAGAAGTAATTGAGAAAAGAGAGAGAGGATTCAAAACCAGCGAGGTGGTTGTATTGTCTGTATTAATACTGTGTCTTCCCAGTGGCTGGTCTCTTTTCAGGCTTTTGTACCGGCGCCAAGCATGAAATGGGTCTGTCCCCAAAAACCATATACCCACACAGGAGGGTTCCCCGACCTCAGAGAGCCAGGAGGAGGAGGGAGGCAGAGCTCTGCTCCAGGCAAGGCCAGCCAGGGACAGATTTGATCCAGGGAACAAGGCCCCATCCCTGGGATTTTCTCAGCGCGAGGCCTGGGCGGTTGGCGCCGCTAATGCTATTCACCATAGCTACGGTTAGCACGATAATCATCTCGCGCTCAGACAAACTCTCAGGGAATTGGACAGTTATAGCCTCGTGTTTAGTTAACATGAGAATGACAATAGAATTTATTTTAAAAATTGTCCGCTTTTCTGGACAAGTGTTTAAAATATTGTGGCCGAAGAAAAGAAAACCGTTTTTTTTTACAACCGCAGTTTGAAAGAAGAAAGGTTTGTTAAGTAGGCTAGTTTAAGGCGAGGAGGGATTGTGATGACGAATAATGGCGAAAAAAAAAGAGAAAAATACTAGTTGTGTCGGCGGTCGTTTTTGGCAACGCGCAATCGCTTTCTGTGGAAGATGCCAAATGTTCACACACTATCCCTGCCAACCTCCCTCCTTCTGATCCTCTCTTTCTTTTCTTTTCTGTTCGTTCTTTCTTCCTCGTTCTCCTTTTCTTTTCTTCCTCTTTACGGTTGAGATGAATGCCCTCCTGAAGACTCATTAGCACCCTGGACTCCTGTTTTCAGTCCTTCAAAAATGTATCTGAACCGGTGGTCTGAAGCGTTTACGTTTTAAAAAGCCATCTCAAACAAAGTTCAGCATTGTGCCTTCACTGTGACTCCTTTGTTTTGAGCCTTGCCTTAGCTTTACTTTGGCCAAAATCGAGTTGTTTCTTTGTCCAATGTGTCCTTTTCATGGAAATATTCATTTGTGGGTTTTTTTCTTTCTGTATGTTGCAAAGCTAACAGTCGGCTGTGCAGCCTACACCGCAAAGTAATCGTTGCTGTTTTAGAAGTTGAGAAAGCAGCCGAGAAAGGATTTCTCCTAACGACTACCATGCAGCTGATGCATCGGTGTCGGTTTCCTGCCGGAACCTTCCGTAGGTCTTTTTGTTCTCGACGGGCCCTTGCGCTTCCCTCTCCTCGAAAGACATGAAAGACAACCTTCATAAGGGCATCGTTTGGTGTTTGTTACACCGTGAGAAGGAGAGCGGTTTATAGGAGGCGCAAGGGTGGGAAGGGGGGGGGATGAGGGGAGCTCGCTAGCAAGGAAGCACAACAGAATGCAGAGAATCACATTTGGCATGGGTCCGTGTAAGCGAGTAAGCTTCAAATCAGTTTGGACACAGATCTAGGACACTAGACGGGGAGAAGAAAGCAGATGAAACAGGATAGGGAACGACATGGGACTGGAATGGATCGTTGGGGGAGGTGGGTGGGTGGGTGGGGGGGGGGGCGGCGTTAAAGGCAGAATGTGCGTGTGCGCACATTCGGTGTGCGTATGTGTGCGAGCATGCACCGGTGAAGAAAGGGAGAGCGCCGCAAAGCAGAAGGATAAGGATCTTATTGGAAGGGGGGCGGGTGGGGGGGGGGGGGGTGGGTGGTGGGTGGGTGGTTGTTGAGTTGTCCCCTCAATGACGATTAGAAGAAGAAAAAAGCGGGGACGATAAATAAACGAGTGGAAGTAAACAAGGGCCCGCGCTCGTCAAAAGGGCCCATTCATGTGCGAACAGGAGAGTCTCTCTTTTTCCCCCGGGAGAAAGGCTGCCACTGACGCCGCGGTGGGGGACGCCGCTTGTTTAGATAACAGGATGAGTCTGGGGGGGGGGGCTGTGTGGTGTGTACGTATGAGTGTATAGTGTGTGGGTGGTGGTGGAGGTGGGGTGGGGGGGGGGAGGGGGTTGAGCAGGTGGGAGGTGGACACAGACTAACCAATAAGATGAGGGGTTGGGGAGGGGTTGTTTAAATCTTTGTCAATAAGAAGTTGTTTTGTGTGTTTTACGAGATTGGTGGTGGTATGATGGGAGGCTGGTGTGCGAGAGCAGATGAGGCGGTAGGGGGAGCGTTTTCTTGGCAGGGTGTTCCCTTTACCCGGCAGGCTCTTTTTTGTGGGGGGGGAGGGGGGCTGGGGAGGAGGGGGGGGGGGGCTGGGGAGGAGGGGGGGGGGGGCATTGCCAGGGGAGGCTCTCTACCACAGTAGGGGTGGTTCTCCCTAACAGCATTGTGGGGCCTTCTTCATACATTAATTGTGTGCTTTTGTTATTATTCTTCTTATTATTATTATTATCCTCACCTCGGAGAGAGAGTCCTGTCAAGGGAGAGTTCTGAGACGGCTCTTCAGATTGCGGGAGACTGTCCCCGGGGGCCTCCGGGGTGGCGGGGACCCCGGCAGGGACATCGCTCCAGCCCCGCCCGGAGACGAGGCGGAGGGGCCCTGGCAGCCGGGCGGCCCTGGGACCCGGGTGTAAACCAGGCGCTAATGCGCTGGTCTACCGCCGTGTCAACTTTTTAATTAAGGAGACAGTATACTGTAAACGGATAAAGAGATTTGATATGGAAGTGGGGAGAGAGAGAGAGAGAGAGAGAGAGAGAGAGGGAGAGACAGAGAGAGAGAGAGAGAGAGGGAGAGAGAGGGAGAGAGAGAGGGAGAGAGTGAGAGAGAGGGAGAGAGAGAGAGGGAGAGAGAGAGAGACAGAGAGAGGGAGAGAGAGAGACAGAGAGGGAGAGAGGGAGGGAGAGCGAGGAAGAGAGAGAGAGAGAGAGAGAGAGAGAGAGAGAGAGAGAGAAAGAGAGAGAGAAAGAGAGGGAGAGAGTGAGAGAGAGGGATAGGGAGAGAGAGAGGGAGAGAGAGAGAGCACCGCTCCGGTTTATTTTAAGATGTTTCACACCTTTTCCCTTCCTCGCGGTCCAACACTCAACACGAACGTGTTGGCTGTAAGTAAACTGATTTAAAACGACACAAAGACATCATTGAAATAAGTGTGTGGCATCTGTTCATACTATCTGCTCGCGAGCGTGTACTTTCCACACCCACACGCAACAGCAAGCAGCATGCAGGATGCAACAGCACAGAATCCCTGTCTTCCTATGGGTCTGTGGAAGAGCATCAATCAGTGCACAGTTTCACAGTGATTCCTAGTTTACTCAAAATCCGCACATTTGGGCAATTTCCCTTTCCTCTGAATGAGACTCCTACCTTATGTTATTGTGATCACACACACATAATTGACATATATGTTGCCATGGCACCCCCCCTCCCCTTCCCACCCTTCCCCAAATACACACACGCCTCCCTCCGCCATGCCCCTCCCCCCCTAGCATCCACCGCCTGTTCCCCCCCCACATTCACCGGACCCAAATTCGGCTGCCTCCATAGCAACCGCGGCTCCCAGAATACCTTGGCTGGGCGGTATCCAAGGTGCCTCCGAGGGGGGGGGAGGGGGGGGGGGGGGGTTGGGCGGCGGCTGGCACGTAGCATGCCCACGGTGGCGGGTTGTCGGGTTGGGTCCGGGGCTGACCGGGCCTGCCAACCCCCCCCCCCCCCCCCCCCTCCCTGGACCTCCACACCCGGTGGCATACGCCTCCTACAGGCCCGGCTGGTTGGTAGGACGAGGGGGAAACTTCTCACCAGCGTGCGTATTGATGTGGGCATGGCTCGGCGCCCAGCTCTGCCTCCCACACGGGGGAGAGGGAGAACGAGACAGACAGGGGCAGAGGGAAATAAAGAGAGAGGGACGGAGAGAGAGAGAGAGAGATGGATCGAGTCGCTCCTAAATGTATAATATATGAGCCTCGATGTTTTGAACTGTCTTCCCCGTAGCGTATGAATATTCAACCGCGTTGCATTTGATTTGCAGCATTCCTCTCCGTAGTATGGAACTGTAGGGGTTTGCGGGGGGGAGCTCTGTTTGAGCAGGGAACTGGACCGGACCGGGGTTGACTCTTTCCTCACCTGGACTAGCAACAGGAGACCAGGGATCCTGGAGGGTGATGGTTTAACAGCAAGCGTGCTTCGGTGGGTG
>NW_026911378.1:0-11788 GCF_963692335.1 Osmerus eperlanus | reverse complement strand
CCCAGTAATTGCCTCAAAGCCCTCCCTCGGAACTCTCTCCCTCCCTGCTCCCCTCCCTGCTCCCCTCCCTCCGTCCTCCCACTCTGTCTGGGGTGTGAGGAGGGGTGCAGCAGGGGTGTGAGGGGGGCCTGGGGGCGTGGGGTGTGTGTCACGCCCCCCCCCCCCCCCCCCCCCCCAGGGTGTGTGGTTGTAACTCGCGACAATGTCTACGATACACTGGTGCCCTGTGCGTGTGTGTGTGTATGTGAGCAGTGTTGGTGTGTGTGTGTGCGTGTGTGTGTGTGTATGTGAGCAGTGTTGGTGTGTGTGTGTGAGGGTGTGCTCTGCATGTGTGCAGCAGTCCGTGTCAGTGTCCAGAGAGCAGGAGAGAGTAAAAGAGAGAGGGGAGAGAGAGATGCAGACAGACAGAGAGAGAGTAAAAGAGAGAGGGGAGAGAGATGCAGACAGACAGAGGGAGGTACGGAGCTAGGCTGGAGAGGTGAGAGAGATGAGGAGGGAGGAGGAACTTACATCAATCCTGTCACAAAGCTTTACACACTCTTTCCCTCCCTCTCTCTCTCTCTTTCTCTCTCTCCACTCCCCCCCACTCTCTTCCTCCCTTCCTCCCTCTCTCTCTTTCACTCTCACTCGATCCTTCTCTCTCCCTTTCTTATTTACTCCTTCCCACTCTCTCTCCCTCCCTCTCTTGCCTTCCTGCTCTCCCGCTCTTTCTTAATCTTTCTCTCCCCCCTCTCTCTCCCCTTTCTATATCTGTCTCCATGTGTCTCTCCCCCCCTCTCTCTCCCCTCTCTATATCTGTCTCCATGTGTCTCTCCCCCCTCTCTCTCCCCTCTCTATATCTGTCTCCATGTGTCTCTCCCCCCTCTCTCTCCCCTCTCTATATCTGTCTCCATGTGTCTCTCCCGCTATGTATCCGCTCGTCTTTCCCTCTCTCTCTTTATCCACGTTTCTCCGTCTCTCTCTTGCCTTGTGGCTTTACACACGCTCCCTCCCTCCCTCCCTCCCTCCCTCCCTCCCTCCCTCCCTCTCTCTCTCTCTCTCTCTCTCTCTCTCTCTCTCTCTCTCTCTCTGTCTCTGTCTCTCTCTCTCCCTCTCTCTCTCCCTTTCCTTCTATATTTCCATAAGACAGCCCACCTTTTCACGCCCCCTCTCCCCTCTCTCCTCTCCTCCTCTGCTCTGCGCTGCGTTCTCTTCTTCACAGCCCCCCTCCCCCCCCACCTTCCTTGAGGAATTCTTTATTTCTTTATTTTGTCTTGTGTTTGGTGCGTACGCCGGATAATGTGCCCCCTCCCTCCTCCTCCTCTTCTCTCCTCCTCTCTCTCGCTCCGCGCTGCTCACACAGGCTAGTTGTCTTGTCTCTCTGCAGGCGCGCAGGTCGCTCAGTCCGAGCCAGCTCCGCCACGCAGCTCCTCCACGCAGCTCCGCCACGCAGCACCGCCGTGAGTATGGGCTCATGCTAATTCCTCCGCACCGCCGTCATCGCTCGCTGCCAGAACGGCTGTTTGTCTCTCCCTCCGCGCTGCGCCGCTATGCCGCCGCCGAGCGGGGTGCCACAGCGCGGGGGAGAGACACGGAGCAGAGGAGAGAGAGAGGAAGGCGAAGGGGAGTGAGGGGAACACTGAAAGAAGCTAGGGACAGGGAGAAGGATGGAGGGAGAGAGAGAGAGAGAGAGAGGGGGGGGGTGGAGGAATGAATGGAGAGGGAGGGTGACTGTGGTTGTGAGGAGTGTTCTCTGAGGATGGAGGGAAGTCTTAGGGGGGAGGGGCTGGGGGATGCAGTGATCGGAGAGAGAGAGAGAGGAGAGATGGTTCACTGGGAATGATGTGGTTGTTGTTGATAAGTGTGGTGCAGGTCACAACCAGGGATGCGTACCTTTTGTTATCTTTCTCCGTCAGACTCATGTCTCTCTGTGTTCTCTCTGTCTTCAATTAAATGGGGTATCTCTTCTTCTAAGACAGGACCGGGTCTCTCTCTCACTCTGCTCTCTCTCTCTCTTTATTAGAGGCATGTCTCTCTCCCCCTGCTCTCTCTCTCTTTATTAGAGGCATGTCTCTCTCCCCCTGTTCTCTCTCTTTATTAGAGGCATGTCTCTCTCCCCCTGCTCTCTCTCTCTCTCTTTATTAGAGGCATGTCTCTCTCCCCCTGCTCTCTCTCTGTTGGAATCATATCTCTCTCAGAATAAGTTGGAACCGGGTCTCTTGAAGACAGAAGTATTTCTAAGAGACCTCTATTTTAGATTGTCTTTCTATGTTAACTGGTCTCTCTATGGTAACTGGTCTCTCTCTGGTAACTGGTCTCTCTGGTAGCTGGTCTCTATGTTAGGTAACTGGTATCTCCATGGTAACGTGTGTCTATGTTACTGGTATGTCTATGTTGACTGGTCTCTCTGTTATAAGGTCTCTCTATGGTAACTGGTCTCTCAGGTAGCTGGCCTATGGTAACTGTGTGTAGGGGGGGGCAGAGGATACTGAGGAGGTGGAATCATTCCTTTCTGGACTCACAAGGCCAAACAATGTATTGCAGTTTTTAAGATTGCAGTGAATGTGTGTGTGTGTCTGCCTATAAATGTGTATGCTTGTGTGTATAAGTGTAGCTGTGTTTGAATGTGTATGAGTGTATGTGCGAATGCTTTAGTGTGTGTGTGTGTTTGTGTGTGTGTGCGTGTGTGTGTGTGTGCGTGTCCGTGTGTGTGTGTGTGTCCGTGTGTGTGCGTGTCCGTGTGTGTGCGTGTCCGTGTGTGTGTGCGTGTCCGTGTGTGTGTGTGTGCGTGTCCGTGTGTGTGTGCGTGTCCGTGTGTGTGTGCGTGTCCGTGTGTGTGTGTGTGCGTGTCCGTGTGTGTGCGTGTCCGTGTGTGTGTGTGTGTGTCCGTGTGTGTGTGCGTGTCCGTGTGTGCGTGTGTGTGTGTGTGTCCGTGTGTAGAGGTCAGTGAGTGTAAGGCCAGTGTCCATCCCTACATGCTGTGCTGTGAATTACAGTGCCCATTCAGCCCGCCCACTCCTGTGTGTGTGTGTGTGTGTGTGTGTGTCAGGGCCAGATGAAGAGTGTGTGTGAGCTGAGTCTGGGCTGATAGACAGACCCAACACCCCCCCTTCATCAGTGCTAACGCACACACACACACACACACACACACACACAGTTCAGCAGGGAAACCACGCCGATCGCCCTGAAGAGCTGTCAGTAACATCATGTTCAACACCACAACAACACAACACAACACAACAGCATAACAGCAACTCTACACACCACAACAACACAACGTAACACACCTCACAGCAACACTACACACACACAGTCTCCAAAGCGTCATGGAAACGGTTGCCAGTAAAGTAACATGAGACAGAGAGAGAGAGGGGCAGGAGAAACAGAAGCCATGCATTGGCCAACAACTGAGTGTTTATGTGAGAGTGTGTGTGTGTGTGTGTGTCCACCCCACACACACACTCCATCCTGCCCCCCCTCTATGTGATTACCTCATGGAACCAGAAGGAGAGGGTCACTACCAACAACAGCATCCACCGAAAACAAAAGGAAAAGCCCAGTTTCACACATGTCTCTGACATCAATCAATCAATCACTTTATTTATAAAGCACAATTAAACACAACTTCCGTTGACCAATGTGCTATACAGAGTACTAAAATAGGACCACAACATGATAAGACACAGACAAACAGAATAACCGCATCAACATTCATTTTTAGAAGACAAATGAAATAAAAAGGTCTTTAACCCCACTTTAAAAATGGACAAGGAAGGTGCTGTTCTAATTTCCAGAGGAAGATTATTCCAAAGTCTTGGAGCAACAATAGAGAATGCTCTCTCTCCTCTAGTCTGAAGTCTCGATCTAGGAACTATTAAGAGGCCTAGGTTCGCAGGATGTGGAAAACATAGAGAAGGATGTGGAGAGATGCAGGATATTCTAATTGACACGGTGAAGGTTAGCACTTGTCTGCAATTAACGAGCTTCCCGGGCCTATCAGAGGAGAGGAGGGGAGGATCAGGGTTTACACGGTGCGTTTAACACCCTGGAGCGTGCTGCGTTGACCTCTTAGACCGACCAGGTGCATGCTGGGTAAGCGCTAACATCTGAACCTAGCCGGTCGCTGCTCTCGGAGGGACAAACTCGGGTGTTTTTTTTTTAACGATGCTGCTGTCAAATGCAACATTCTTTCCTCGGAGTACTTCTGCTAACTGCTTACACTGTGCTGCGTTTCAATGCAGTTCCTGTGCACGGGTGTGTTTGACTCATTTTCAAAATGGCCACAGACTTATTTTTCTTCACTTCTTGGTGCCCGCTGATACGTGAGGCCAATCAGAGCACAGATGTTTCGAAACAATGTTTCTGTGGCAATTTCCACAGTAGTCAATCAGGACAGCGCCCTGAGCAAGATCTGAACCCAGGACTTCCTTGCCATGCGGCAACAGTGCAATGCGTGTGCGTGTTTGTATGTAGTTTGTATGTTTGCAGACAAAATGTAGCCAGGACAGACACCTCTACGTACACACACGCTGAACCTATGGAGTGTGTATGAGAGACACTGTCTCTGGGTGCTGTAGAACAGCTTACTGGCTATTTTTAGGGGGCTTTTCCTCATTGTTGATTGTGCTGCCTGTGTGTGTGTGTGTGTGAGAGAGAGAGAGGGAGAGAGAGAGAGTGTGTGTTCACAGGGAATAATGTGCACGTCCTTACTCTGGTAGGAGACAACTCTCACCCACACACTGGTGATCTATGAGACATTTACCATCTCCCACACACACACACACACACACACACACACACGCACACACGCACACAGTACACACACACACACACATACACAAGGAGACACATGTACACACACATTGCACACACAGACACACAAACATGCACACACGCAAATGCACAGTACTCAAACACACCCACACACACACGGTACACACACGGTACACACACACACACACACACACACACACTGAGTCACGTCCTTTGGCACCCCCGCTGTCTCTCATATCTCCAGTGTCTCCCTGCTCACCTCTGTTAGCCTAGCGTGCTAACTCCTTACATCCCGTTTAAAGTATACTGCTGTGTTAGCCTCGTTTGCTAACCACTTACATATCTTCCGCGCTGATTTTGCTTTGTGTTAGCCTAGCGTGCTAACTGCTTACATCCCATTTACAAGTATATAGTGCTGTGTTAGCCTTGTTCGCTAACCACTTACATCTTAACCGCGCTGCTTTTGCTTTGTGTTAGCCTAGCGTGCTAACTGATTAAATCTCATTTGTGCTGCTGCGAGAGAGCTGTGTTAGCCTAGCGCGATAACCGCTCGCGTCTCATCCTTCAACAACACTTATCACCTACTAGACACTCACCACTGCACACCAAGAGCCCAGAAGGGTATGTGCGAGTCTGTGTGTATGTGTTTGTGTTAGTGATAAAGAGAGAGAGAAAAAAAGAGCAAACTCATAAAGATAAAAATCAAATTTCAGCATTCGTCTGCTGGTAGCGACATTGACGGATGCCGCGAGTATGTTGGAGCCGTGTCTAGGTAGGGGTGAGTTCTGGGTGGCTAAATCAATTTGCGCCAAGGCCTCTGGAGCCTGTATTGGTTGGCTGATATCATCTTTGTTGTCCATTTTTTTTAAAGGTCAAAACAAACGTCCGACAAGAGCAGGATGGTCAAATCGCTACTGGATCGCTTCAGGGACGGGGAAACGATCCCTCCTAAGGGATTGTGGGTAAAGGGGGGTTGGGGGGGGTGTGGTGCTGGGGGGTTAAATAGGACCAGATGTTTGTCGGGTGGATACTAACATTTGTTCGGTCCCTGGTGATCCTATTCTATCTGCGCAATCTGATTGCTCTGATGGCTGATTGGGAAGAGTGTCTTTGTGATTGGCTCCGTGCTTCGTGATGGAGACCAAGGCTCCGTGGTAATGGTTGTCAATAGGGCAACTTTAGAAAGAGCGGTGTGTTTGTGTCCTTGGTTGTCTGTGTGTTCATATGTACTCATGCCTGCGTGTGTGTATGTGCACGTGTGTGTGTGTGTGTCCTTGTTGGGAACATGACACTGTGTTTCCAGTCCTCTGGACAGGAAGTGGAGCAGAGGATCTTGGCGCGTCAGCAGTGTGTTTACATGTAACATACACCTCTCACATGTACCTTTTAGTAGAACATGGAATAAAAGTATGTTCATGTAAAATACACCCTACCCTTCACATTACAGCACAGACAGAATCCCCCTCACCCACACCATTTGAAGCTAACCAGTGATAAAACAAAGCCTTTGTTGGCCCCTAATAGGTGTCACCATCTAAAAGGATCTTCTGTCCTAACAAGCTCCTCTCCTCCTCTCCTCTCCTCCTCTCCTTCCTCCCTTCCTGTCTTATCTCGTGTTCTCGCCTGTTTCCTCCCACCGCCTGAAGCAGAGCATCATGGGAAATAGGCACTAAGAGACACGTTCTTAATTAAACAGTTTTAACTCCGCTGACGGAATCAAAAGACGTGACATACGGACACACGCACACACACACACACACACACGGACACACACACGCACATGCACACTTGCACACTACACACACACACACAGGATGGAGATGTGTACCGTGTGTGTGGGTACCCGGGTGAATAAAGGTGTGTGTGGCACTGAGAGAGGAGAGCAACAAAGACCTGTGTGTGTGTGTGTGCCTGTGTGTGTGTGTGCCTGTGTGTGTGTGTGTGTCTGCCTGTGCGTGTGTGCTGTTTAAGTTGCCTAATGCTTCTGTTAAGAAGCCCCCTCCTACTCTCCCCCCTCTCCCCCAACCTCCCCCATGTTCATAACATCTTGTGTCAACTGATTTCACCCCCCCACACGCTCTCTCCCCTCTCTCTCTCTCTCTCTCTCTCTCTCTCTCTCTCTCTCTCTCTCTCTATCCTCTCCTCTCTCTCCTCTCTCTCTTTCTTCTCTCTGTCTCTCTCCCCTCCCCTCCTCTCCTCTCCTCTCACCTCTGATATCTCACAAAGCTGTCTCCTGTGCCCATGGTAACCCCTCTGAAACACATCTCCACCCTGGTGAGGACAGTCTAGCTGATAGCTGGTTCACATTTCATTTGTCAGCTGATCGTCGAGGAGGTGGACAGCTAAGGGAGGAGGAGGATAAACGAACACGTTACGTATTGAAGAAGAGGAGGATGGAGAGAGAGGAGGGAGGAAGGAGAGAAGAGGAGGAGAGAGAGGATAGGAGGAGAGAGAGGAGAGGAGAGAGAGGAGAGGAGGAGAGGAGGAAAGAGAGGAGAGGAGGAGAGAGGAGAGGAGGAGAGAGAGGAGGAGGAGAGAGAGGAGAGGAGGAGAGGAGGAGAGGAAGAGAGGAGGAGAGGAGGAGAGGAGGAGAAGAGTTGAGAGAAGAGAGGAGTAGAGAGAGGAGAGGAAGAGGAGGGAGGTGGCCCAGAAGGACCCAGACCAAGACCAGGGAGCCTTCAGAGAGAGCGTGCATGTGTGTGTGTGAGTGTGTGTGTGTGTGTGAATGTGTGTGTGCATTTGTGTGTGTGCATGTGTGTGTGTGTGTGCCATCCTTCAGGCCTCCTCTCAGTAGAGACAGTGTGTTAGTCAGCATGGTGGCCGAGCTGTGCCCCCCCTCCCTCGCCAGCTTCCTCTGGGCCTCCTGCCCGCCAGGCCCCCCCACCTGCCAATCAAACTTCCAGACAGACGCCCGACCTTTAACGCCCAGCTGTATTGGACGGCCCCGAACAGGTGACCTCCTCGACAGCCGGGTCACATGGGCACCAGGCAGGAAGTGACATATAGAAGGTGTCTCAAGACAGTGGCCGTGACTGGGATGTAAACAGCAGGGGAATCCAACCCTGGGTCCACCCAACCAGCTGAACATCTACCATTCGACCAAACTGATTTTTGGGGGGCATTTCCAGGGCATGTTGATGTCGTCGACGAACACCCATAGTTGTGGGCTGGTCACCAGTAAGCATGCTTTTCTGGACAACTGATTGGAGTTAGTCAACACAGAACGCTTTCTCCACCCCACCTCTCACCCCCCCCCTCCACCCCCCTTCTTCTCTCTCCTCTTGTCCAACCCCCTCACCCCCCTTCCCCCCCCCCCCACCTCTCTCCACCATGTGGAAGGACCAGTCTTCATCAAGGCTGTCTCTCATCCTTCTCATCTTCAGACTGGACAAGGTCAGGCCTTTGAGGCGTTTTGTGAGAGAAACGTTTAGGCTGGCTGGTTACCGGGACAACCCAGGCGTAACCTCTCTACTCACGATGCTTTAATTGGAGCATTTTTTTCTTCTCTCTCCCGCTTTATTTTTTTTTCCCTCCTTTTTGATTTCACATGATTTTAAATGTCAAGAGTATGGAATGCATCCCATGTTTTTAAACTTTTTCAAATAAACCGGGGATCCAAGGTCAATCTGGCTGAAAGCACGTTTCGGGAGGAAGAGAGAGACAATAAGCCATGCTGATAGAAGTAAATAGCATAGTTCAACAACGATCATTTGATGTGCTATGTTTGTGTTTGTGTGAATGTGTATGTATATGTCTACGTCTCTGAGTGGTGTGTGTGAGTGTGTGTATGTGTGTGTGTGTGTGTGTGTGTGTGTGTGTGTGTAGGACCATGTGTCTCTCCCTTATTGACTGAGATGGGTACAGGGTACAGACCAGGGGAAGGATGGAGAAATGGCATCTTCCATCCCATAATATTGGGTGATGCCTGGTGTGTGCTGATGGAGAGAGTGCAGTGGTTAGCCCTCAACACATCACTCAGTCTGCAGGGGAGCTGGTTGGGAGAGAGAGGGAGAGAGGGGGAGAGGAGTAGGGAGGGAGAGGTAGGTAGGTAGGGAGAGAGGGGGAGGGAGGCGGTGGGGAGAGGAGTAGGGAGGGAGAGGTAGGTAGGGGGAGAGGAAGAGAGGGGGAGGGAGGGAGAGCACGGGGGAGTGGGGTCTGTTTCTTCTCCAAAGTTTTTCCTTTTAGTTCCTGTCTCCCTGCCTGCCTGTCTCCCCCCCCTGTCTCCCTGTCTGTCTCCCCCCCTGTCTCCCTGCCTGCCTGTCTCCCCCCCTGTCTCCCTGTCTGTCTCCCCCCTGTCTCCCTGCCTGCCTGTCTCCCCCGTGTCTCCCTGTCTGTCTCCCCGTCTGTCTCCCTGTCTGTCTCCCTGTCTGTCTCCCCGTCTGTCTCCCTGCCTGCTTGCCTGTCTCCCCCCCCTGTCTCCCTGCCTGCCTGTCTCCCCGTCTGTCTCCCCCCCTGTCTCCCTGCCTGCCTGTCTCTCCCCCTGTCTCCCTTCCTCCATCCTACCCTGCTGAACGTGACGTGAGCAACAATGCATTACTCTCACCTGAGCGCGGATGGATGGATGGAAAGACTGGAATTGATGGATGGATGGAGGGATGGAGGGAGGGAGGGAGAGATTGAGTAAAAGGCTAGGGCACCTCTCTGTCATGTCTGCTGCATGCTAATTGAGACAGCGCTAGCACAGGGGGTAACAATCTCCTGGCTCAGACAGGTTCAGTCTCAATCCAGTCTGGTGGGATCAGCTAGCTTAGTATGCTAGCTGTGTGGCTGTAGGCTAGCTTTGGTGTAGTAGCTAGCTTAGCATGCTAGCGGTACGGTTTAAAACCATTTCTCTGATCTATACCCCTTAGCAAGTGCATATTCATCTGGAACCTCTCAGTTCATTCTTGATTTCCATAATCCGACGGGCGTTATCAACTGGTGCAGACTTAAATGCCTCCGGACCAATTGGATAAAATGTCATAAATACAAGCAATCAGAGCAACCAAATTCCATCTTGGTTGTTTACAAAAATGCCTCAGCGCCTCTCCTCAGTACTGTCATCTGATTAAACCCGCCTGATTGGCCCGGAACTTTCCATGCCAGTTTGAATGAGAGGGTGGCCAGAACTATCTGCCAGAGCAGATAAACATGACATGTCTGGTCTAGAACCATATGTCTCTGATCTACAACCATATCTCTCTGATCTAGAACCCTATCTCTAGAGGGAGATGGAGAGAGAAAGAGACAGAGAGAAAGTGTGTGTGAGCGAGAGGAAGGGAGAGATACAGAGAGAGAGACAATGAGAGTGTGTGTGTGTGTGAGAGAGAGAGAGATCTTTGTACGAGCTGTAAATAAGCAGGTCATTATAACCCAGCGAGCCACCCCCTCTCTTCACTGGAGGGGCGTGTGAAAGGAAGACTGAATGAAACAGCTCGTCAACTAACTAAACCAGCCTGTCAATAGCCCTTTAATTCTGAATAGAGAACAAATACAATTCAATAGAGTGTAATGGGCTCATTTTGCTGGAGACTCTTGAAATTGACTCGATGGCTTAATTCAGCTTTGGCAGGTGTGACACGATTGGCAAATGTATTCAGGCTTCAATCAGCAACATAAACAACACTCAGGCGTTGGACTGCAAAGCTCTTTTCTATAGTGCTGTGTGTGTGTGTGTGTGTGCCTGTCTTTGCTCCTTGTGTCTGTGTACGTATATCTGCATGTATTTGCTTCTCCGTGTGTGTGTGTTTCAGTGCGTGGATGTGTATCTGTTTTAGTGTGTGTTTCAGTACGTGTGTGTGTGTGTGTGCGCTCCAGAGCCATATGCATGTAAGCGAGGCCTTCTGGGGCTCGGTTGGCAGTTCTTCCTTCCACGTTTACACTCACAATGTTAGTTTGATTTGTAACACACTCCCATGTTTCCTAACACACAGTCAGTCATCAACTGGCCCATCTGTCAGGATATCTCTGAGCACACAGAGGCCAGCTCTCTCTCTTACTCCCTCCCTCCCTCCCTCTCTCTCCCCCTCTGTCACTCTCTCTCTCACTCTCTCTGACCCTTCCCCTCTGCTACCATCCCTCCTCTCGCTGAGTCCTCCCCCTTCTCTTCATCCCTCCTCTCTCTTCATTCCTCCTCTCTCCCCACCTCTCTCTCTCTCTCTCTCTCTCTCTCTCTCTCTCTCCCCACCTCTCTCTCCCTCTCTCTCCCCACCTCTCTCTCTCTCTCCAGTGTCTCCTGTCTTCGCAGTAAATCATGTCGTCAGTAGGAGTTAGTGGCATGTGACAGCCCAGCAGTCTAGTATAGCTGCCTCCTTCCTCCATGACAGTTTACCCTCTGCTAGCACCACACACACAGACTTAGCTTTCTACAGAAATCATGTTCACATTTGCATTACTGTGACTTTTCTTATTCTGAGAAAAATATTTGCTCAACAGTGACGTTAATGATGTTTTTATAGGTATGTTTCAAACGCTAGTGTGGTGTTTGATGATGTCATTATTGTTTTATTGATTTGGCAGTGAAACCTAGATTTACCCATTATACAACACTTCTAAATCTATAGATTTGGTTCTGTTGCCACATAGTTATACACTAACCAGCTGTTTACACAGGCTTCAGATGAAATGGATGAAAATACTACTCTTCATGCTAGATTCGATGGTGCTTTGATGGTGCTTTGAATGAGATTGTGTGCCTGCCAGTTTAATGAGCTTCTTGTCATAACGTTCAATACAGAAATGGTTATATGACACACTCCTACACTAATGTACTCCTCTCCCCTTCCCTCCTATCCTCTCCTGTCTTCTCTTCTCCTCTCCTTTCCCCTTCCCTCCTCTCCTCTCTTCTTCTTTCCTCTCTTCTTCTCTCCTCTCTTTTCTTCTCTCTTGTCTCTTTTTTCTCTTCAAAGCTAAAGGATGACAGGCCAGAGGAGGCCCCCAGTAGAGAGACACTCCAAAGTCTTATCGAGGGGAACACGTTAGATCCTAGTCTGAATTCCTAAACTGGGACATTCGAGAGACAGAGACAGAGAGAGACAGAGAGAGAGAGAGACAGAGA
>NW_026911376.1:32500-35891 GCF_963692335.1 Osmerus eperlanus | reverse complement strand
CGTGTCCCCCTCGCCCAGACCTTTCCAACGCCACCCGGGTGAAGGTGCTACGAGGTCCCGAAGTGGAGATGCCTGTCAATGAGCACCTTTTCCCAGCTTTGAATGCAGGTTTCCAGCTTCAGACAAAATGTGGCTCCAAACGTGCAGTTTTGCGCCCGAACGTGGGATTTCGCTGGGGACGGTTTCTAAATTCAAGTTGGCACGGGGGGCAGCGGTGTGTGTGGTTATTTTCCCAGGATTGATGATCCCCAATTCGGTGGGTCCGTTTAAAGTTTTGTTTGGGCTCCCGTTTCGCGGGGAAGCGCGTGCGCGTGGCGAGCCTGACCTCCCCGTGTCCCCCTCGCCCAGACCTTTCCAACGCCACCCGGGTGAAGGTGCTACGAGGTCCCGAAGTGGAGATGCCTGTCAATGAGCACCTTTTCCCAGCTTTGAATGCAGGTTTCCAGCTTCAGACAAAATGTGGCTCCAAACGTGCAGTTTTGCGCCCGAACGTGGGATTTCGCTGGGGACGGTTTCTAAATTCAAGTTGGGACGGGGGGCAGCGGTGTGCGCGGTTATCTCCCGGAAAAAGCCGTCCCCAGCTCGGTGGGTCCGTTTAAAGTTTTGTTTGGGCTCCCGTTTCGCGAGGAAGCGCGTGCGCGTGGCGAGCCTGACCTCCCCGTGTTCCCCTCGCCCAGACCTTTCCAACGCCACCCGGGTGAAGGTGCTACGAGGTCCCGAAGTGGAGATGCCTGTCAATGAGCACCTTTTCCCAGCTTTGAATGCAGGTTTCCAGCTTCAGACAAAATGTGGCTCCAAACGTGCAGTTTTGCGCCCGAACGTGGGATTTCGCTGGGGACGGTTTCTAAATTCAAGTTGGCACGGGGGGCAGCGGTGTGTGTGGTTATTTTCCCAGGATTGATGATCCCCAATTCGGTGGGTCCGTTTAAAGTTTTGTTTGGGCTCCCGTTTCGCGGGGAAGCGCGTGCGCGTGGCGAGCCTGACCTCCCCGTGTCCCCCTCGCCCAGACCTTTCCAACGCCACCCGGGTGAAGGTGCTACGAGGTCCCGAAGTGGAGATGCCTGTCAATGAGCACCTTTTCCCAGCTTTGAATGCAGGTTTCCAGCTTCAGACAAAATGTGGCTCCAAACGTGCAGTTTTGCGCCCGAACGTGGGATTTCGCTGGGGACGGTTTCTAAATTCAAGTTGGCACGGGGGGGCAGCGGTGTGTGTGGTTATTTTCCCAGGATTGATGATCCCCAATTCGGTGGGTCCGTTTAAAGTTTTGTTTGGGCTCCCGTTTCGCGGGGAAGCGCGTGCGCGTGGCGAGCCTGACCTCCCCGTGTCCCCCTCGCCAGACCTTTCCAACGCCACCCGGGTGAAGGTGCTACGAGGTCCCGAAGTGGAGATGCCTGTCAATGAGCACCTTTTCCCAGCTTTGAATGCAGGTTTCCAGCTTCAGACAAATGTGGCTCCAACGTGCAGTTTTGCGCCCGAACGTGGGATTTCGCTGGGGACGGTTTCTAATTCAAGTTGGCACGGGGGGCAGCGGTGTGTGTGGTTATTTTCCCAGGATTGATGATCCCCAATTCGGTGGGTCCGTTTAAAGTTTTGTTTGGGCTCCCGTTTCGCGAGGAAGCGCGTGCGCGTGGCGAGCCTGACCTCCCGTGTTCCCCTCGCCCAGACCTTTCCAACGCCACCCGGGTGAAGGTGCTACGAGGTCCCGAAGTGGAGATGCCTGTCAATGAGCACCTTTTCCCAGCTTTGAATGCAGGTTTCCAGCTTCAGACAAAATGTGGCTCCAAACGTGCAGTTTTGCGCCCGAACGTGGGATTTCGCTGGGGACGGTTTCTAAATTCAAGTTGGCACGGGGGGCAGCGGTGTGTGTGGTTATTTTCCCAGGATTGATGATCCCCAATTCGGTGGGTCCGTTTAAAGTTTTGTTTGGGCTCCCGTTTCGCGGGGAAGCGCGTGCGCGTGGCGAGCCTGACCTCCCCGTGTCCCCCTCGCCCAGACCTTTCCAACGCCACCCGGGTGAAGGTGCTACGAGGTCCCGAAGTGGAGATGCCTGTCAATGAGCACCTTTTCCCAGCTTTGAATGCAGGTTTCCAGCTTCAGACAAAATGTGGCTCCAAACGTGCAGTTTTGCGCCCGAACGTGGGATTTCGCTGGGGACGGTTTCTAAATTCAAGTTGGCACGGGGGGCAGCGGTGTGTGTGGTTATTTTCCCAGGATTGATGATATCCAATTCGGTAGCTCTGTTTAAAGTTTTGTTTGGCTTCCCGTTTTCGTTGTGTAGCTCTGATTTCGCTGGGGATAGTTTTATACACTGCTTTAGAGTGGGGCACACACGTGAGAGTTGTTTTTTCATTGGAACTGACTATGGCCATTTCGGTGTAGACGTTTAACGTTTTCTTTCGCTTCCCGTTTCCGTTTTATCCAACCGATTTCGATAGGGACAGTTTTGTTATTTAAGTTGGAGTGGGGCGCGACGGCGTGCGTTGAAATTTTTCGCCGGTTTCAGCTCCGTTCACGGTTGTAGCTCCGTTTGAAGTTTTCTTTCGCTTCCGGTTTCGCGCACGCGCACGTGCGCGTTATAAGTCCCGGTTTTCCGTGTGCCCCCGGTTAATACCTTTCGAATGAGCCTATTTTGATCAAAATCCGTTCGGCGGAACCGAAAATGAGCTCGAAAAACGGTTTTCCCAGCTTCCCAATGCATTTCCCAGCTTCTGATTTACAAGCGTAACATTGTCGCGACCCCCAGTCCACCAGACAGCTACCATAGAGTATATAAGTCATCCTGGGAAAATGAATGGAAGTCAATGGCAGTATGACTTTACAGTGGTTTTGCCCATACCACACAAGCCCAATGAACCATGTGCACCACATGTGTCTCCCGCTCGCGGGTGAAAACGTATCCGCCATGAGAGGCACTCGGGGCGGGCACCCGATGGGGCACGAGACCCCCCCACCCCTGGTGGTCAAAAAAAGTTAAAGTTTTTTTTCGCTTTCCTCCAGGCGCCTACTTGGCTCCGGGGCGCCCCAGAATCATGCCCCCCGACCCCGGCACCACCCGGGGGGCCGATGGGGGCCCTTTTTTGAAATTTTTTTTTTTTCCATATTTGAAGCCCCGGCACAGGCTAGACCCATACCCCGACCCCGGGCACCCGCGAGCGGCCGGTAGGTGGCGTGTTTTGGGTCATTTTTTTTTTTTGGCCGTTCTGAAGCTCCAGCGAGTCCCTGAGCCATACCCCGACCACGGCACTTCCCGGGGGGGCCCCCCGTATACCGTAACGGCCGGTTGGGGGCGCTTTTTTTGAATTTTTTTTTTTTCCATATTTGAAGCCCCGGCACAGGCTAGACCCATACCCCGACCCCGGGCACCCGCGAGCGGCCGGTAGGTGGCGTGTTT
>NW_026911376.1:0-10000 GCF_963692335.1 Osmerus eperlanus | reverse complement strand
CCTCCCCGTGTCCCCCTCGCCCAGACCTTTCCAACGCCACCCGGGTGAAGGTGCTACGAGGTCCCGAAGTGGAGATGCCTGTCAATGAGCACCTTTTCCCAGCTTTGAATGCAGGTTTCCAGCTTCAGACAAAATGTGGCTCCAAACGTGCAGTTTTGCGCCCGAACGTGGGATTTCGCTGGGGACGGTTTCTAAATTCAAGTTGGGACGGGGGGCAGCGGTGTGCGCGGTTATCTCCCCGGAAAAAGCCGTCCCCAGCTCGGTGGGTCCGTTTAAAGTTTTGTTTGGGCTCCCGTTTCGCGAGGAAGCGCGTGCGCGTGGCGAGCCTGACCTCCCCGTGTTCCCCTCGCCCAGACCTTTCCAACGCCACCCGGGTGAAGGTGCTACGAGGTCCCGAAGTGGAGATGCCTGTCAATGAGCACCTTTTCCCAGCTTTGAATGCAGGTTTCCAGCTTCAGACAAAATGTGGCTCCAAACGTGCAGTTTTGCGCCCGAACGTGGGATTTCGCTGGGGACGGTTTCTAAATTCAAGTTGGCACGGGGGGCAGCGGTGTGTGTGGTTATTTTCCCAGGATTGATGATCCCCAATTCGGTGGGTCCGTTTAAAGTTTTGTTTGGGCTCCCGTTTCGCGGGGAAGCGCGTGCGCGTGGCGAGCCTGACCTCCCCGTGTCCCCCTCGCCCAGACCTTTCCAACGCCACCCGGGTGAAGGTGCTACGAGGTCCCGAAGTGGAGATGCCTGTCAATGAGCACCTTTTCCCAGCTTTGAATGCAGGTTTCCAGCTTCAGACAAAATGTGGCTCCAAACGTGCAGTTTTGCGCCCGAACGTGGGATTTCGCTGGGGACGGTTTCTAAATTCAAGTTGGGACGGGGGGCAGCGGTGTGCGCGGTTATCTCCCCGGAAAAAGCCGTCCCCAGCTCGGTGGGTCCGTTTAAAGTTTTGTTTGGGCTCCCGTTTCGCGAGGAAGCGCGTGCGCGTGGCGAGCCTGACCTCCCCGTGTTCCCCTCGCCCAGACCTTTCCAACGCCACCCGGGTGAAGGTGCTACGAGGTCCCGAAGTGGAGATGCCTGTCAATGAGCACCTTTTCCCAGCTTTGAATGCAGGTTTCCAGCTTCAGACAAAATGTGGCTCCAAACGTGCAGTTTTGCGCCCGAACGTGGGATTTCGCTGGGGACGGTTTCTAAATTCAAGTTGGCACGGGGGGCAGCGGTGTGTGTGGTTATTTTCCCAGGATTGATGATCCCCAATTCGGTGGGTCCGTTTAAAGTTTTGTTTGGGCTCCCGTTTCGCGAGGAAGCGCGTGCGCGTGGCGAGCCTGACCTCCCCGTGTTCCCCTCGCCCAGACCTTTCCAACGCCACCCGGGTGAAGGTGCTACGAGGTCCCGAAGTGGAGATGCCTGTCAATGAGCACCTTTTCCCAGCTTTGAATGCAGGTTTCCAGCTTCAGACAAAATGTGGCTCCAAACGTGCAGTTTTGCGCCCGAACGTGGGATTTCGCTGGGGACGGTTTCTAAATTCAAGTTGGCACGGGGGGCAGCGGTGTGTGTGGTTATTTTCCCAGGATTGATGATCCCCAATTCGGTGGGTCCGTTTAAAGTTTTGTTTGGGCTCCCGTTTCGCGGGGAAGCGCGTGCGCGTGGCGAGCCTGACCTCCCCGTGTCCCCCTCGCCCAGACCTTTCCAACGCCACCCGGGTGAAGGTGCTACGAGGTCCCGAAGTGGAGATGCCTGTCAATGAGCACCTTTTCCCAGCTTTGAATGCAGGTTTCCAGCTTCAGACAAAATGTGGCTCCAAACGTGCAGTTTTGCGCCCGAACGTGGGATTTCGCTGGGGACGGTTTCTAAATTCAAGTTGGGACGGGGGGCAGCGGTGTGCGCGGTTATCTCCCCGGAAAAAGCCGTCCCCAGCTCGGTGGGTCCGTTTAAAGTTTTGTTTGGGCTCCCGTTTCGCGAGGAAGCGCGTGCGCGTGGCGAGCCTGACCTCCCCGTGTTCCCCTCGCCCAGACCTTTCCAACGCCACCCGGGTGAAGGTGCTACGAGGTCCCGAAGTGGAGATGCCTGTCAATGAGCACCTTTTCCCAGCTTTGAATGCAGGTTTCCAGCTTCAGACAAAATGTGGCTCCAAACGTGCAGTTTTGCGCCCGAACGTGGGATTTCGCTGGGGACGGTTTCTAAATTCAAGTTGGCACGGGGGGCAGCGGTGTGTGTGGTTATTTTCCCAGGATTGATGATCCCCAATTCGGTGGGTCCGTTTAAAGTTTTGTTTGGGCTCCCGTTTCGCGGGGAAGCGCGTGCGCGTGGCGAGCCTGACCTCCCCGTGTCCCCCTCGCCCAGACCTTTCCAACGCCACCCGGGTGAAGGTGCTACGAGGTCCCGAAGTGGAGATGCCTGTCAATGAGCACCTTTTCCCAGCTTTGAATGCAGGTTTCCAGCTTCAGACAAAATGTGGCTCCAAACGTGCAGTTTTGCGCCCGAACGTGGGATTTCGCTGGGGACGGTTTCTAAATTCAAGTTGGCACGGGGGGCAGCGGTGTGTGTGGTTATTTTCCCAGGATTGATGATCCCCAATTCGGTGGGTCCGTTTAAAGTTTTGTTTGGGCTCCCGTTTCGCGGGGAAGCGCGTGCGCGTGGCGAGCCTGACCTCCCCGTGTCCCCCTCGCCCAGACCTTTCCAACGCCACCCGGGTGAAGGTGCTACGAGGTCCCGAAGTGGAGATGCCTGTCAATGAGCACCTTTTCCCAGCTTTGAATGCAGGTTTCCAGCTTCAGACAAAATGTGGCTCCAAACGTGCAGTTTTGCGCCCGAACGTGGGATTTCGCTGGGGACGGTTTCTAAATTCAAGTTGGGACGGGGGGCAGCGGTGTGCGCGGTTATCTCCCCGGAAAAAGCCGTCCCCAGCTCGGTGGGTCCGTTTAAAGTTTTGTTTGGGCTCCCGTTTCGCGAGGAAGCGCGTGCGCGTGGCGAGCCTGACCTCCCCGTGTTCCCCTCGCCCAGACCTTTCCAACGCCACCCGGGTGAAGGTGCTACGAGGTCCCGAAGTGGAGATGCCTGTCAATGAGCACCTTTTCCCAGCTTTGAATGCAGGTTTCCAGCTTCAGACAAAATGTGGCTCCAAACGTGCAGTTTTGCGCCCGAACGTGGGATTTCGCTGGGGACGGTTTCTAAATTCAAGTTGGGACGGGGGGCAGCGGTGTGCGCGGTTATCTCCCCGGAAAAAGCCGTCCCCAGCTCGGTGGGTCCGTTTAAAGTTTTGTTTGGGCTCCCGTTTCGCGAGGAAGCGCGTGCGCGTGGCGAGCCTGACCTCCCCGTGTTCCCCTCGCCCAGACCTTTCCAACGCCACCCGGGTGAAGGTGCTACGAGGTCCCGAAGTGGAGATGCCTGTCAATGAGCACCTTTTCCCAGCTTTGAATGCAGGTTTCCAGCTTCAGACAAAATGTGGCTCCAAACGTGCAGTTTTGCGCCCGAACGTGGGATTTCGCTGGGGACGGTTTCTAAATTCAAGTTGGCACGGGGGGCAGCGGTGTGTGTGGTTATTTTCCCAGGATTGATGATCCCCAATTCGGTGGGTCCGTTTAAAGTTTTGTTTGGGCTCCCGTTTCGCGGGGAAGCGCGTGCGCGTGGCGAGCCTGACCTCCCCGTGTCCCCCTCGCCCAGACCTTTCCAACGCCACCCGGGTGAAGGTGCTACGAGGTCCCGAAGTGGAGATGCCTGTCAATGAGCACCTTTTCCCAGCTTTGAATGCAGGTTTCCAGCTTCAGACAAAATGTGGCTCCAAACGTGCAGTTTTGCGCCCGAACGTGGGATTTCGCTGGGGACGGTTTCTAAATTCAAGTTGGCACGGGGGGCAGCGGTGTGTGTGGTTATTTTCCCAGGATTGATGATCCCCAATTCGGTGGGTCCGTTTAAAGTTTTGTTTGGGCTCCCGTTTCGCGGGGAAGCGCGTGCGCGTGGCGAGCCTGACCTCCCCGTGTTCCCCTCGCCCAGACCTTTCCAACGCCACCCGGGTGAAGGTGCTACGAGGTCCCGAAGTGGAGATGCCTGTCAATGAGCACCTTTTCCCAGCTTTGAATGCAGGTTTCCAGCTTCAGACAAAATGTGGCTCCAAACGTGCAGTTTTGCGCCCGAACGTGGGATTTCGCTGGG
Organism: Osmerus eperlanus; assembly: GCF_963692335.1. Lineage (NCBI taxonomy): Eukaryota > Metazoa > Chordata > Actinopteri > Osmeriformes > Osmeridae > Osmerus > Osmerus eperlanus. The sequence continues at coordinate 5,857 of NW_026911376.1, read as the reverse complement.
GACGGTTTCTAAATTCAAGTTGGGACGGGGGGCAGCGGTGTGCGCGGTTATCTCCCCGGAAAAAGCCGTCCCCAGCTCGGTGGGTCCGTTTAAAGTTTTGTTTGGGCTCCCGTTTCGCGAGGAAGCGCGTGCGCGTGGCGAGCCTGACCTCCCCGTGTTCCCCTCGCCCAGACCTTTCCAACGCCACCCGGGTGAAGGTGCTACGAGGTCCCGAAGTGGAGATGCCTGTCAATGAGCACCTTTTCCCAGCTTTGAATGCAGGTTTCCAGCTTCAGACAAAATGTGGCTCCAAACGTGCAGTTTTGCGCCCGAACGTGGGATTTCGCTGGGGACGGTTTCTAAATTCAAGTTGGCACGGGGGGCAGCGGTGTGTGTGGTTATTTTCCCAGGATTGATGATCCCCAATTCGGTGGGTCCGTTTAAAGTTTTGTTTGGGCTCCCGTTTCGCGAGGAAGCGCGTGCGCGTGGCGAGCCTGACCTCCCCGTGTTCCCCTCGCCCAGACCTTTCCAACGCCACCCGGGTGAAGGTGCTACGAGGTCCCGAAGTGGAGATGCCTGTCAATGAGCACCTTTTCCCAGCTTTGAATGCAGGTTTCCAGCTTCAGACAAAATGTGGCTCCAAACGTGCAGTTTTGCGCCCGAACGTGGGATTTCGCTGGGGACGGTTTCTAAATTCAAGTTGGGACGGGGGGCAGCGGTGTGCGCGGTTATCTCCCCGGAAAAAGCCGTCCCCAGCTCGGTGGGTCCGTTTAAAGTTTTGTTTGGGCTCCCGTTTCGCGAGGAAGCGCGTGCGCGTGGCGAGCCTGACCTCCCCGTGTTCCCCTCGCCCAGACCTTTCCAACGCCACCCGGGTGAAGGTGCTACGAGGTCCCGAAGTGGAGATGCCTGTCAATGAGCACCTTTTCCCAGCTTTGAATGCAGGTTTCCAGCTTCAGACAAAATGTGGCTCCAAACGTGCAGTTTTGCGCCCGAACGTGGGATTTCGCTGGGGACGGTTTCTAAATTCAAGTTGGCACGGGGGGCAGCGGTGTGTGTGGTTATTTTCCCAGGATTGATGATCCCCAATTCGGTGGGTCCGTTTAAAGTTTTGTTTGGGCTCCCGTTTCGCGGGGAAGCGCGTGCGCGTGGCGAGCCTGACCTCCCCGTGTCCCCCTCGCCCAGACCTTTCCAACGCCACCCGGGTGAAGGTGCTACGAGGTCCCGAAGTGGAGATGCCTGTCAATGAGCACCTTTTCCCAGCTTTGAATGCAGGTTTCCAGCTTCAGACAAAATGTGGCTCCAAACGTGCAGTTTTGCGCCCGAACGTGGGATTTCGCTGGGGACGGTTTCTAAATTCAAGTTGGCACGGGGGGCAGCGGTGTGTGTGGTTATTTTCCCAGGATTGATGATCCCCAATTCGGTGGGTCCGTTTAAAGTTTTGTTTGGGCTCCCGTTTCGCGGGGAAGCGCGTGCGCGTGGCGAGCCTGACCTCCCCGTGTCCCCCTCGCCCAGACCTTTCCAACGCCACCCGGGTGAAGGTGCTACGAGGTCCCGAAGTGGAGATGCCTGTCAATGAGCACCTTTTCCCAGCTTTGAATGCAGGTTTCCAGCTTCAGACAAAATGTGGCTCCAAACGTGCAGTTTTGCGCCCGAACGTGGGATTTCGCTGGGGACGGTTTCTAAATTCAAGTTGGGACGGGGGGCAGCGGTGTGCGCGGTTATCTCCCCGGAAAAAGCCGTCCCCAGCTCGGTGGGTCCGTTTAAAGTTTTGTTTGGGCTCCCGTTTCGCGAGGAAGCGCGTGCGCGTGGCGAGCCTGACCTCCCCGTGTTCCCCTCGCCCAGACCTTTCCAACGCCACCCGGGTGAAGGTGCTACGAGGTCCCGAAGTGGAGATGCCTGTCAATGAGCACCTTTTCCCAGCTTTGAATGCAGGTTTCCAGCTTCAGACAAAATGTGGCTCCAAACGTGCAGTTTTGCGCCCGAACGTGGGATTTCGCTGGGGACGGTTTCTAAATTCAAGTTGGCACGGGGGGCAGCGGTGTGTGTGGTTATTTTCCCAGGATTGATGATCCCCAATTCGGTGGGTCCGTTTAAAGTTTTGTTTGGGCTCCCGTTTCGCGGGGAAGCGCGTGCGCGTGGCGAGCCTGACCTCCCCGTGTCCCCCTCGCCCAGACCTTTCCAACGCCACCCGGGTGAAGGTGCTACGAGGTCCCGAAGTGGAGATGCCTGTCAATGAGCACCTTTTCCCAGCTTTGAATGCAGGTTTCCAGCTTCAGACAAAATGTGGCTCCAAACGTGCAGTTTTGCGCCCGAACGTGGGATTTCGCTGGGGACGGTTTCTAAATTCAAGTTGGCACGGGGGGCAGCGGTGTGTGTGGTTATTTTCCCAGGATTGATGATCCCCAATTCGGTGGGTCCGTTTAAAGTTTTGTTTGGGCTCCCGTTTCGCGGGGAAGCGCGTGCGCGTGGCGAGCCTGACCTCCCCGTGTCCCCCTCGCCCAGACCTTTCCAACGCCACCCGGGTGAAGGTGCTACGAGGTCCCGAAGTGGAGATGCCTGTCAATGAGCACCTTTTCCCAGCTTTGAATGCAGGTTTCCAGCTTCAGACAAAATGTGGCTCCAAACGTGCAGTTTTGCGCCCGAACGTGGGATTTCGCTGGGGACGGTTTCTAAATTCAAGTTGGCACGGGGGGCAGCGGTGTGCGCGGTTATCTCCCCGGAAAAAGCCGTCCCCAGCTCGGTGGGTCCGTTTAAAGTTTTGTTTGGGCTCCCGTTTCGCGAGGAAGCGCGTGCGCGTGGCGAGCCTGACCTCCCCGTGTTCCCCTCGCCCAGACCTTTCCAACGCCACCCGGGTGAAGGTGCTACGAGGTCCCGAAGTGGAGATGCCTGTCAATGAGCACCTTTTCCCAGCTTTGAATGCAGGTTTCCAGCTTCAGACAAAATGTGGCTCCAAACGTGCAGTTTTGCGCCCGAACGTGGGATTTCGCTGGGGACGGTTTCTAAATTCAAGTTGGCACGGGGGGCAGCGGTGTGTGTGGTTATTTTCCCAGGATTGATGATCCCCAATTCGGTGGGTCCGTTTAAAGTTTTGTTTGGGCTCCCGTTTCGCGGGGAAGCGCGTGCGCGTGGCGAGCCTGACCTCCCCGTGTTCCCCTCGCCCAGACCTTTCCAACGCCACCCGGGTGAAGGTGCTACGAGGTCCCGAAGTGGAGATGCCTGTCAATGAGCACCTTTTCCCAGCTTTGAATGCAGGTTTCCAGCTTCAGACAAAATGTGGCTCCAAACGTGCAGTTTTGCGCCCGAACGTGGGATTTCGCTGGGGACGGTTTCTAAATTCAAGTTGGCACGGGGGGCAGCGGTGTGTGTGGTTATTTTCCCAGGATTGATGATCCCCAATTCGGTGGGTCCGTTTAAAGTTTTGTTTGGGCTCCCGTTTCGCGGGGAAGCGCGTGCGCGTGGCGAGCCTGACCTCCCCGTGTCCCCCTCGCCCAGACCTTTCCAACGCCACCCGGGTGAAGGTGCTACGAGGTCCCGAAGTGGAGATGCCTGTCAATGAGCACCTTTTCCCAGCTTTGAATGCAGGTTTCCAGCTTCAGACAAAATGTGGCTCCAAACGTGCAGTTTTGCGCCCGAACGTGGGATTTCGCTGGGGACGGTTTCTAAATTCAAGTTGGGACGGGGGGCAGCGGTGTGCGCGGTTATCTCCCCGGAAAAAGCCGTCCCCAGCTCGGTGGGTCCGTTTAAAGTTTTGTTTGGGCTCCCGTTTCGCGAGGAAGCGCGTGCGCGTGGCGAGCCTGACCTCCCCGTGTTCCCCTCGCCCAGACCTTTCCAACGCCACCCGGGTGAAGGTGCTACGAGGTCCCGAAGTGGAGATGCCTGTCAATGAGCACCTTTTCCCAGCTTTGAATGCAGGTTTCCAGCTTCAGACAAAATGTGGCTCCAAACGTGCAGTTTTGCGCCCGAACGTGGGATTTCGCTGGGGACGGTTTCTAAATTCAAGTTGGCACGGGGGGCAGCGGTGTGTGTGGTTATTTTCCCAGGATTGATGATCCCCAATTCGGTGGGTCCGTTTAAAGTTTTGTTTGGGCTCCCGTTTCGCGAGGAAGCGCGTGCGCGTGGCGAGCCTGACCTCCCCGTGTTCCCCTCGCCCAGACCTTTCCAACGCCACCCGGGTGAAGGTGCTACGAGGTCCCGAAGTGGAGATGCCTGTCAATGAGCACCTTTTCCCAGCTTTGAATGCAGGTTTCCAGCTTCAGACAAAATGTGGCTCCAAACGTGCAGTTTTGCGCCCGAACGTGGGATTTCGCTGGGGACGGTTTCTAAATTCAAGTTGGGACGGGGGGCAGCGGTGTGCGCGGTTATCTCCCCGGAAAAAGCCGTCCCCAGCTCGGTGGGTCCGTTTAAAGTTTTGTTTGGGCTCCCGTTTCGCGGGGAAGCGCGTGCGCGTGGCGAGCCTGACCTCCCCGTGTTCCCCTCGCCCAGACCTTTCCAACGCCACCCGGGTGAAGGTGCTACGAGGTCCCGAAGTGGAGATGCCTGTCAATGAGCACCTTTTCCCAGCTTTGAATGCAGGTTTCCAGCTTCAGACAAAATGTGGCTCCAAACGTGCAGTTTTGCGCCCGAACGTGGGATTTCGCTGGGGACGGTTTCTAAATTCAAGTTGGCACGGGGGGCAGCGGTGTGTGTGGTTATTTTCCCAGGATTGATGATCCCCAATTCGGTGGGTCCGTTTAAAGTTTTGTTTGGGCTCCCGTTTCGCGGGGAAGCGCGTGCGCGTGGCGAGCCTGACCTCCCCGTGTCCCCCTCGCCCAGACCTTTCCAACGCCACCCGGGTGAAGGTGCTACGAGGTCCCGAAGTGGAGATGCCTGTCAATGAGCACCTTTTCCCAGCTTTGAATGCAGGTTTCCAGCTTCAGACAAAATGTGGCTCCAAACGTGCAGTTTTGCGCCCGAACGTGGGATTTCGCTGGGGACGGTTTCTAAATTCAAGTTGGGACGGGGGGCAGCGGTGTGCGCGGTTATCTCCCCGGAAAAGAGCCGTCCCCAGCTCGGTGGGTCCGTTTAAAGTTTTGTTTGGGCTCCCGTTTCGCGAGGAAGCGCGTGCGCGTGGCGAGCCTGACCTCCCCGTGTTCCCCTCGCCCAGACCTTTCCAACGCCACCCGGGTGAAGGTGCTACGAGGTCCCGAAGTGGAGATGCCTGTCAATGAGCACCTTTTCCCAGCTTTGAATGCAGGTTTCCAGCTTCAGACAAAATGTGGCTCCAAACGTGCAGTTTTGCGCCCGAACGTGGGATTTCGCTGGGGACGGTTTCTAAATTCAAGTTGGCACGGGGGGCAGCGGTGTGTGTGGTTATTTTCCCAGGATTGATGATCCCCAATTCGGTGGGTCCGTTTAAAGTTTTGTTTGGGCTCCCGTTTCGCGGGGAAGCGCGTGCGCGTGGCGAGCCTGACCTCCCCGTGTCCCCCTCGCCCAGACCTTTCCAACGCCACCCGGGTGAAGGTGCTACGAGGTCCCGAAGTGGAGATGCCTGTCAATGAGCACCTTTTCCCAGCTTTGAATGCAGGTTTCCAGCTTCAGACAAAATGTGGCTCCAAACGTGCAGTTTTGCGCCCGAACGTGGGATTTCGCTGGGGACGGTTTCTAAATTCAAGTTGGCACGGGGGGCAGCGGTGTGTGTGGTTATTTTCCCAGGATTGATGATCCCCAATTCGGTGGGTCCGTTTAAAGTTTTGTTTGGGCTCCCGTTTCGCGGGGAAGCGCGTGCGCGTGGCGAGCCTGACCTCCCCGTGTCCCCTCGCCCAGACCTTTCCAACGCCACCCGGGTGAAGGTGCTACGAGGTCCCGAAGTGGAGATGCCTGTCAATGAGCACCTTTTCCC
>NW_026911375.1:0-17549 GCF_963692335.1 Osmerus eperlanus | reverse complement strand
CAACACTTATTCACTGATGATTACGGGATCTGTCTCTCTCTCTCTCTCTCTCTCTCTCTCTCTCTCTCTCTCTCTCTCTCTCTCTCTCTCTCTCTCTCTCTCTCTCTCTCCTCTCTCTCTCTCTCTCTCTCTCTCTCTCTCTCTCTCTCTCTCTCTCTCTCTCTCTCTCTCTCTCTCTCTCTCTCTCTCTCTCTCTCTCTCTCTCTCTCTGTCTCTCTGGCTCCCCCATCCTCTTCACTGACCTATTTCCCCCCCATGCCTGCTCTCTCTTTTAAATGCATTTTTTCACTCCTTCACTCACTCCAGCTATTCTTGGCTTGCTCCTGTACCTAGGTGCATCTTATAATGACGGTGTATATGTGTGTGGACACAGTAAAGCTCTCTGGGGTGGAGTGGGCTTCTGAATGTGTCCCTGAATAATGCAAGCCATGGAGAGGCTGGGGGAGAGAAGCAGTGGACTTGGACTGTCAGTGTGACTTGCTTATCAATGTAAATACGCCACGATTGGCTGAGGTAAAAATCTGATGCTGAAGATGTCATCCGGTGGAACTGGAGCATGTACCCAGTTAAAGTGTGCCCTTTTCTTCTCCTCTGTTTTGTTTCTCTCTCTCGCTCTCTTTCTCTTTGTCCCTGTCTGTCACTCTTTTATTCTCCCCCCCTCCCTCTCTCTCTTTCGCTCTCCCTCTGCCCCACATTTCTTTCTCGCTGGAACTGATATAGGCTTTTGGTCTGTGTGCATGTTAACCACCGGTGCTGAGCCAGCCAGCATTAGCCACACAGTGCCTTCAGGTGAGAACAGGTCCATTGGTTCCTAATGGACAGCTCTAGCCATGGAGGCTCCCAGACAGTGTGATGTTAACTGGGGGTGGAATACTAAATGAACACCCAGTGAACATCTGTTAATGGGGAGTTAAAGTTTATGGGGGATGTGATTGGATGCACGTTGTTAGTGCCAATGTGTGTGTGTGCGTGTGTGTGTGTGTTCAATTCGACAGTGTGTTTTAGCAGCATGAGGTAGAAAAGGAGTGTATTTTAATGTGGGAGTTCACAACGACATTGAGCGCTCCAAATGACCAGAGTGACAGCAGTGGAGTTTCAGTAATGACTGAATGGTGGCAGGGAAAGAGGCGAAGCAAGAGAATAAAATACAAATATATTATTTCACACTGTCTCTCTCAATCTCTTGATCTGTCTCTGTCTCTCTCTCTGTCTCTGTCTCTCTCTCTCTCTCTCTCTCTCTCTCTCTCTCTCTCTCTCTCTCTCTCTCTCTCTCTCTCTCTCTCAGAAGGGTATGTGCTTGTTAAGTGGGTTGCCAGGTGTGCGGTTCCTCCTCCCCCTGTCTGTTTAGGGGTGTGGGATGTGATTGATGGCAGTAATAATAAGGATAATAATACTAATAATGACTCTTGAGTGTTCCTTCATGCATTATTCACACTGTCTCTATTAGCTCACTCTTGTCTCATGAATGTCAGCCCGATGTCACCCTGGGCCTCACGGTGGAGCTGGGACAAAGGCCTCCTTGTGCAGCTCCGTTGTGGGGCTGTGTCTGGATGAAAGGAGAGTGTTGTCCAAACCTTACAAAGGTGTCTCCATTAGAATAAACCCATGTTGTCTGTATTCCAACTCAGTAAACCTTTGGCGGTATTCTCTCTCTTGTCTGCTCTTTCACTCTCTCTCCCTCACTGTCTCTCTCCCTCACTGTTTCTCTCTCTCCCTCTCTGTCTCTCCCTCAATGTCTCTCTCTCTCAATTGGTCTCTCTTTTTTCTGTCTTGTTCCATCCTAGAGTGCTCGGACAGGTGCCCTCATGCGCTCTCCAGCTCACTGTCTTTAATCTGCTCGTTCGTTCACGTTGTCTCTCACTCGCTGGAGCCAGGTTGGGGTTTCCATGGCAACGGTCGTCTCCACTCCCTCCTACGTCAAAGGCATGACGCCTCTTAATATCTTTTTTACTCTCTCTCTCTCTCTCTCTCTCTCTCTTTCTCTCTCTCACAACTTGCAGACATGAAATAAGCCAAATCTTTCATATAAGGAGCGGGCTGTGAAACGAATCACTCCATTAACCGTGTTTGCTGTCACTCATGCTGCCAGAGGCTTGAGAAGGCGGGCTTTGGGGCTGCAGTTTGAGTGACAGGTGGTACCCAGCTGCTGATAGGGTGCCTGCTAAGCCTGCGATGGAGCGCACCGCTCCCATACAGATGTGTCCTACAGACAGGAGTACACCCTCAGACACACTCTACATGAAAAGTGTGTGTGCGTGTGTGTGTGTGTGTGTTTGTGAACGTGTGCAGGTGCGTCTTCTTGTCTGCACACAGATGTCTCCCAGAACATGCTTGTCCAATCTCAGATACTGTTTTCTGCCTCGAAGCCATTCTGACATGTTGCTGTTCTGGGTGAGATCTGTGAGATCTAATCTTATCTTCAGCGCCTGTATTGACTTGATGTGGCCCGAGGGGAGAGAGGGAGATGGAGTTATGTGGAAACAGAGCCTTCTCAAGGGATTAGACCACCCTGTGCCCGGGTCCTGACGGATGCTGACATTGACAATAAGAGGTCATAAGAAGAAGCCAGTTTGATCACGCCTGGCTCGATGGGATGCTTAGGTGAAGTGGCCGGGTGATCTGATTGGTGAACGTTTAGCCAATGGCAATTTAACATTCCTACTGGGTTTGTATGGAAGGTAGGAAGGGACCTATTAGGCACATGCACACACAGTTGAATGAGTGCTGGTTACTGGGCCCGTCTCCCTCCCTCTCAATGATCGTGCTATCTGTCAACTCCGGTCCTTTTTATCCATTAGTAATAACCGTGTCTGTTCTTTAGAGGGAGATTCTGGCAGCCCTATCATTAATGGAAACTCTTCTTAATAAGTGTTTTTAATGACATGGCAACGCTTCTCCACGGTACCTGTGTTTCTGTAAGATGCACAACAGTCTTCTGTCTTCCTCCCTAATGCTTGGCATCCATTTTGGCTCTGCGCAGCAAAGTGTTGTGGACCAAACCTGTAAGCCTTATCTGAGGAGCTCAAATGAAAAGCAATAGGTAGAACCATCTTTTACACGAAAGGCTTGCCTAAGCGCTCATTGTGAGGAATTTGTTTTACCCCTGCCTGGAAGGGATATACAGCAGATTGAAATGGAGTGTGTGTTTCAGCTAAACGAATAACACCTCCTGGTAGACACTGTGACTACGGATGACTTTCTGAGGGAGAGCAAGAGTTTGCTGTTTAGCTGCTGAGAGAGAGAGAGAGTATGCGTGTATGTGTGTGTATGAGGGAATGTTAGGCTGGTGTGTCTGTGCTTAGGTGTGTGTATGTGTGCGTGTGGGTGTGTGAGGGGATGTTAGACTGGCGTGGGTGTGTGTGTATGCATGTGTGTGTGTGAGGGGACATCAGGTTGGTCTGTGTGTGCAAGCGGGCGTTTGAGGGCCACAACATCCATATTCATGAGTCGGGGATCTTCAGCAGTGGGTGGGCGGGGCCTGTCACCCCAGACCCAGAACCAGGAACACTTCTCAGCCACACAGGACGAGCAGCCACACAAACCATTCAGGCACGAACGGGACAGAATGCCAACTATTCACCTTCAACGAACCTCCACACACCACACGTCCTAGATCTTAGAATGTAATTTCCATTCGTTTGAAAGGTGACATGACAGTGCATATCGAGCTCCTTAACTGGTCTCTCTTCTCCCTAAGCTTGGGGGAGATAGCCAGGAATATAGTGCTTACCCAGGACTAGCTGAGAGTATGAAACAGGTGTGGGAGAGAGGGATTAAGAAGGAGGAGAAAGAGAGGACAAGAAGACATTTTGAAAAGAGAGGGTGATCCCCTAACTGATCCCTCCTCAGAGTGTCACTGTCAGAGAGGCTCCTGGGTATTGTAGTCCAGATGCCATTAAACCCTCTCTTCTTAATTACTGAGGCTTTTAAAGTAATGGTCTTGTCGCAGGGGAACCAAGGGGACTGAGAGAGGACGGGAGTGAGAGCAGCAACACCAAACTGGAATAACTGCTGAAATCTAGCACTGTAGTAGTTCCCTCTCTCCTGGCTGTATCTGGAACACTACACTGTACCTCCCTCTCTCTCCTGGACAAGTCCCATCTAGGAAGGTGGACAAGGATGGAGGGAGGACAAACCTGGGGATGGAAAGATTTTCCTGGAGTCTGTTGTCGGGCAGAATTCACTTGCATGACCATTTACAAACACGCCCCAGGGAGGGTGAGAGGAGGAGTTGATTCATAGCTGTCCAACTTGGCGTCATCCACTGGCTTTCCATGATGCTCTACTTTATGGGGAGAAGATTGATCTCGTCGATGGTTTACCCTTCTTTGACCCCCTACCTCCCCCCCCCCCCCCCCGCTCCCTGTCTGGCCAGTTATACTGCTTCCTCATCATTCTCCGGCCTCAGCCAGGCCAGACCAGCATCATATTTGTTATTTTCCTCCCTAACCGACCATTCCTTCCACTCTGCCCAAATGAAAACAGGGTTTCTAGCCGCAGGAAGATGAATAGTCCACCACACACACATGCATGCACACACACAATCACTCATACACACACTTACACACACACACACACACACACTCACTCACACACTGCTGATGAAGTGGTAGGGAAACATTGTCTAAAACCCAGAGCTTTGGAGATTTCCCCTGCAGACAGTCCCTGTAATATTTGAGAAATAGTCTCATCTAGGCGGGGCCACGATCACACATTCAATCTCTCTGCACAGCTTTCTGGCTCTGTAATGGGGATAGGAACCACAGGTATGGAGGCATCGTGTTCCCACAAACACACACACACACACGTTCACTTTTGTGCACACACCCGCAAACACACAGAACTGTCGAGTTCCGGCATTCGGTTTACGGACGTCCTAATGAATAATTCTGTCTTTCTCAGATCAGTGGGATATGTGATTGAACGGTGAGGCTAGACGTCTGCCTGGGAGCATGGCTCAGAGTACCTCAGGGGAAGTGCTGTTAGCGCCTGACACACTGGCCCTCTCATCATCTCCCTGGGAGGATCAACACACGCAGGCCTCGGAGACGGAGCAGCACTCTCTCCTCCATCTGGTCTGAGTAGACCATCAGAACATTCGAGATGATTCTTTCATCCTACTGATTGCAGACATTTCTTTGTTCAGTACTTGGCCATACGGTTGTGGTGGAAATTGAAACCTCTAACACTGTTGTCTCTGGCGCTGGAGTCTACACACGTAATGACTGGATTCACTTGATATGCAAACACAGACCCAAAGTTCTTTTCCCTGTTTTTTTTTCTAGGTGCTCAAATTGATCTAATCTGTAATAGAAGAAGAATAAATACAGGCTTTGTGAATTTAGGTAATCATCCAATTTTTGTGGAAACGCTATGATGATTCTTGCACACGCTGTAGAAAAGTTGCGGTGGCCAAATATTTGGTGAGCTCTGCAGAAGTGCCTGCCAGTGGAAAACTCTAATTTTCCACGGAAGAATTGGTTTGTGTTTATACGTACAAAGGAGAGGGAGAGAAGTGCAGTAATTGTTGCCCCTTTTCATTTCTCTCTGTTTCTCTCTCTCTCGCTCTCTCTCGCTCTCTTTCGCTCTCTCTCGCTCTCTCTCGCTCTCGGTCGCTCTCGCTCGCTCTCGCTCGCTCTCTCTATCTCGCTCTCTCTCGCTCTCTCTATCTCTCTGTCTTGTTTTGTCTGTTGCACTCCAGTGCACAGGCCTGTATTGTTGTTAGGGAAACATTGGTCTGATACAGTATACGTTGAGTATTCACATGAGTCAACACAGGTTTTCTTTGGATGACAGGAATAATACACCTCCCTAGACGATGTCAGAGTCAGTGCCATGGTGCGTCTCTTCTTTCTTTTTCTCGTTCGTTCTTTCTCCGTGCCTTTCCTTCTCTCACTCTCAAAGTAGTTTTCTCTCCCTCCCCCCTCTCTCTCTTCCCCTCTCTCTCTCTCTCTCTGTCTGTCTGTCTCTCTCTCTCTCTGTGTCAGACACGGTCTATCTCCCACACATGTACACACACACAAGCAGAGGCTAGGAGAGGATGTAGGAAGATTGTGTGGGCTAGACATTGCTGTCATAGGATCAAGTGTCCAGCCATTGGCAAGAGTTTTTGAACGTGTCCTGGTGATGTTGAGTGCTCGTGTCCCCACCACACACGGCTGGGAGATCTGCACAGTGCTGTCACAACACGTTAGTCAGCGTGACGATGAGAAGCCAGTGTCAGGCCCCATCATGTCTCGCCACACACACACACACACACTTAATCGCGCACACATACACACAAGAACGCACGGGATCCCTCCATCACACACAAGAGAAAGGCTCCAAGGCAATGATGCTCAATTTCAGCATGAAAGAGAAAGAGCGTGTGTGCGTGTATGGGTTCACCGACGTGCGTGTCCCACAGAGAGGAAGAGATAAGTGTGCAAACGGTACTCATGTTATTTGTATGAGAGCACGTTTGCCTATCAGTGACCTGGTTACTCTTGCGCTTGCATGTGTTGGTTTCAAAAGGGGTCGTTGTGTGTATCAACCTGTATTCACTATTCACAAAGGAGTCACTTCTGAGAACCGTTCCTGTAGGAGACTGGAACTGAGGAAAGAGCCATCCTTGTTTTCCCTCGCCAAGACTAACTAAGATTCCGAGAGACTCCTTCTCCACCTAGAATCCTCCTAGGCCGGGTCAGGGATGTCGTTGGGGGGGGGGGGTGGTTGGGGGGGGTTGGGGGGGGGGGGGGCGGGGTGTTGTTGCGTATGACCTACGAACGTGTGTTTGTGTGTCCGCGTCAGCGCATACATGGAACAGCTCCTCTTTAAGTGGTGTTTTTAGCAGCAGGTGGTGGTGTTGGATTGTAGCTGGGGGTGCTCACGTGGTTTGGCTCCAGGGCACATCTATAATAGACATACCTCTCCTCTCTCTCTCTGCCTGACAGGTGGGTCAGGTGGCCCGGGCTCGGTAACCTGAGCCAGACGCTCTCTGTGGGAGCGTCTCACCTCGATGAGGACCACGACTGTGTCTCGCTTTGGTGACCTCGTCGTATAGAACGACGGGCTCGAAGCGTGTCCAGATGTTGCAGCTCTGGTTGGATGACACACTGAAGCTAGTAAACATCTGTTCTCCTTTTCAAACGGCTCATCTGTCTCTCTCGTTCTCTTTCTCTTTATCTCCGTGTACGTATGTTTGTGAAATTGTGTATTGTGTGCTGTGTGTGTCTGTGTGAGTGAGCCTTCACTGATCTAGATATCCCTCTGAGAAGCATTTGATTCACAGTGTGACTCATTTGGGTCCTTGAGTGCTTAAAGCGCACTGGCTCATAATCTCCATGTTCCTCAGGGCAGAGAAAGAGGCTACCGTTAGCCAATTAGAGCGCTGTGGCTGGATTAGGTGAGGCGGTATTAGATATGTGAGTGGAATAACACACTAATAGTACACACACACGCACACACACGCACGCACACACATGCATAGACACATGAAAACACAGGCACACACAAGGACACTTGGAAACTCAGGCAAAGGGACACACACGTACAGACACAATCAAAAACACAGATACAGACACACGCACTGTTGTCTTTGGAGGAGCAGCTGAGGACTGAAGGTAGTGACATGAGCCCCTGAGGGAGAAGGGATGAGTCTGTAGAATGAACCAGAACACTACAGAATCACTGCAATCAATATCTTAGGAGGGCTGAGAGGAACCAGGGAATGTGTGTGTGTGTGTGTTTGAGAGAGAGAGAGAGAGAGAGACAGAGAGAGACACCAGATGGAACACCAGAAGAGAGGACATTTACATTACATTTACATTTAGTCATTTAGCAGACGCTCTTATCCAGAGCGACTTACAGTAAGTACAGGGACATTCCCCCGAGGCAAGTAGGGTGAAGTGCCTTGCCCAAGGACACAACGTCAGTTGGCATGACCGGGAATCAAACTGGCAACCTTCGGATTACTAGCCCGAATCCCTCACCGCTCAGCCACCTGACTCCCTAATTAGGACATTTGAAGTGTTTGTTTACAACAGCATCCGAGCACTTCCACCTAGCCTTGCTAGCCCACCATAACTCTAACCTCAGCGGCAGTACCACTTCAGAACCACCTTATAGCTCTGTGGACAAGGAGCTCATGATGCTGCCCCAGCACACTGGGTTGAGCAGAGCAGGAGAGAGATGGTCCTTTCATCCCGCTGTCAGATGTTACCTGGCCAAGGAACATCAAATCTCCGGGGTGTTTTTGGTGAGTGTATTGGCTGGATAGTTGAAACTCTCCTTCCAATCTGTGTCTATTGCTCAAATCTGTGTCCTTCCATCTTGGACACCAGACTTCACCTCTCCCCTTCTCCCTTTCTCTCTCATCCTCTATCCTTGTCTGTCTGTTGAAAGTGGATTTAATTTGAGTTGAGCCAAATGAGAAACCACAAGAGCTCGAAATTATTCCATCCTTCCATTTCTCTCTCCCTCTTTCTCTCCTCTTCAACCTCTCCTTCCCTCTTACCCTTTCTTATTCTCTCCTCCTCCATCTCTCTTTGTGCTATATATAGATGGATGACTTTTCCAAGCAAATAGGTCAAAGCAGCTGAAAAAAAATACAAAAATGTAATTGTGCCTGTGTAGGGTTCCTGGCAGACTGTATGTAACCCCCCCCCCCCCCCCAAAGTCACGTCAATAGATGCTTACTTTGTCCTAATTTTCCCTTTGCAAATCTCACATCCACACATGTAGGTTAAATCTCTTTAATTTTATGCCTGACTGAATCTTAGTTGAATCTTAGTTTAGTTAAAATCCCCATGAATAAAGGATTATGTGTGAAATGGGATGTCCAGAAGCTGTATAATGATCCACAGCTGGGACAGAGGCATATCTGGGGTCCATACAGAACTATGGACTAATGTGCTATTTGAGGGTGTTATATCATCCCCTCTCTTGCCCCCTCTTCGGCCCTGTCTCCCTCAGCATCTGCCTCTGTGAGTGAGCGGTCTGAAACCTCAGTCCAATAGTTTTGTAATGTCAGTATTGGCTCCTGTGACATTTGTGTTCGGAGGCTATTTTTCACTGACTGTTGACAAAAGTGTGTGTGTGTGTGTGTGTGTGGAGAGCGAGAGAGCGCGATAAAGAGAGCGAAACACACCACGTTTGCTCGCACGTGTTTGTCCTCAGGTGTGTGTCTGTGTGCACACGCCCCATGTAGGTGTGTGTGTGTGTGTGCACCTGTGTGTGTGTGTGTGCCCCTGTGTGTGTGTGTGTGCCCCTGTGTGTGTTTGCGTGCTCGAGCCTGCGCGCGTGCCCGTGAGGGTCCCGGGCATGGTTAGTATTCCTCCCTGCTGTCGTCCTCACTCTCCAGGCTGCTGCCTCCCCTCCCCTCGGACCGCCGCCACGCTCCTCTTGCCTGGCTACACCTCGCCCAGACACAGCCTACGCTGCTGCCGTCACCATGGAGACAGACATGATGTCAGCCCTAGTCCATAAGGGTTTGCGGGGCTGCAAAGTTGTTGCCTCCATAATGATCAGGATAACAACGTCCACTTACCCTCCGTGTCCTGAAGATCCCCGCACTTGTTTTCCACATGCCCACCAATCAACGGCTTTGCCTGGCGTTCAGCAACGCCGTCTAGTATGGTGATTGGCCACCCACCATGCGGGCCGCTGTAGCTGTGTCACAGGGGGGGGGGGACGTCTGATTGGCTGGAGACACAGGTGCGGAAGGCAGACTGGCAGACAGGTGATAACTATGTGCTCCTGGTCTCAGGTGCAGTTCTAGACAGAGACACCCCACCATGCTCTCTAAGTTGGAAGCAAGCTGTGACTGGTGTCATTGCTCTAGTGCGGCAGGAGCAGAACATCTAATGACTGGAGCTCTGTGGCTGAGCGGTGAGGGAATCGAGCTAGTAATCCGAAGGTTGCCAGTTCGATTCCCGGTCATGCCAACTGACGTTGTGTCGTTGGGCAAGGCACTTCACCCTACTTGCCTCAGGGGAATGTCCCTGTACTTACTTATTGAGAGCGATGACAACAGAAAGAAGGTGAGAGAAAGTGTGAAACAAAAGAACATTCAAGTTTGCACGTGTAGTAAATTAAGATGCATCGACTCGCCTTGAACACACTGACTGAAGCACACGCACACACACAAACACACACACGGAAACAAGCATACATTTAAACAAACATGTCCAGTCACCAAGGACATGCACCCCAGTGCTTCTAATGTGTAGTATACCATCAGTTATCCTGAGGGCTGGAAGTACAAACACTGTGGTGGATTCCTCATAACCAGCAGAACTCACACCTAAAAAGATTCCCTCTCATATCTAACCCTTCGTATTCCACACACATACTGTATGCCTATTTATGTATGAGGATGGCCCTAAATGTGTCTAACAGTAAATTAAACCAAGCCGGCCCCAATTTAACAGTATTATGTAATGCTTCCTGGTTTAGTTATTATATTACGCAATGCAGAGAAAGTGAGTATGTGACATGAATACAGATCATGCAAACATGATACAACTGTAAATCATGCATGGCTTGAAATTAATAAGAGGTAATCTTCTAATGACCAGTGTTACTAATGATAATTGTTAGCAAGACCTATAAATACTGTATCTGATATCGTTGAATTATGACATATTTCAACTATGGCCTCTAGTATCACTGTATTTGTCAGTGACTAAAGTAGACTGTAAAGAGTGCTCCAGGCAATGTTTCTGAGGTCGTTTGTCTTTTTTGGGAACGAGCCAGGGTTTGGTAGCTGTGATGTTCTGGAGGTTTGGCTGTAGTGCTGTCAGCTCACGTACTGTATGAACAGCTCTCCCCCAAACAAGGACAGCAGAGAGTGGCCATGTCCTCGCCCTCCTCCACCTCTCTCCAGAGCCGGCTCCCGAGAAATGAACAGGCTGTCTGCCTGGCCTGAAAATGTAATAGCTCACACTCACACGGAGAAGCACCTCGATCTCTCTTTCTGTCTCTCTCTTTCTCTCCTTCTTTCTCTCTCTCTAGCCGTCTCCGAAATAGATGCTGGCCAGGGGGGGGGGGGGCTGTGTACTTCTGTGTTCTTACGTGTGTGTGTGTGTACATGCATGCTTGTGTGATTTAGTTACAGAGACAGTATTTTTGCTTGACTTCTCTTGAGTATTAGATATCTATCCAGTTCTGACCTCTGCACAGTCCAGTCTTCGTAGACGCAAACCCGACGTGACAGAGGAAGAGGAGAGCTGAAACGATGCATGATTTCATCTGATATCCACCCAAAACGACCACAGAAGCTCGACTGCCACTGTGAATCTCCCGACATTTACGGCCGTTCTCTCCCTCGTACGTCCGCTCGTAGCCTGCAGGAGCAAAGAGGCCGAAGTACTGGCACAGAAAAAGACTTCCGTTATGTCATGGTAGATAAAAGAAATCTCCCCCGATGCCCTCCCCAATCAGCTCCAGGAACAGAACATGTATTAACAGCTTCCTCCATCCCTCATTCTTTCACCCGGCTAATAAGCTCTTCACAGTAGCACAAGCATCATGTTCCTCTATCCCTCCATCCCCTCTCCTTTTTTCACTCTCTGTCTTATTTTTATTTTTTCTTCTCAAAGGCCGATCCTTTCCTGTTATTCAGCCAACAACAGGAAATGGGACAGGGATTTGCCAGGCTCCTTTAAAACCATGAGTTGTTTGGCGGATGATTGTGGAGGGAAGTGTGGTCCTGAAGGGCTGCTGGGTGGAGTGGTGCGTGTCTAGAAGAGGGTCCGCTTTTCAGCAATGGTTCACCTGGGTTATCTGGGCAAAGTGGTCAAGATCTGTGTGTGTCTGGAGTGTGCAAAGCTGTCTTCGTCATTAGCCATTCTGCTCAGTGCCCAGAGTACCCAGATATTCTCAAGGTTGGAGTGACCCAGCCCAGATACAGTACAACAAACTCTCCTTTTGTCTCTATTCCAATCCATCTCTCCTACTCCACCTCGTTCTCTCTCAAGTGTTGCATTCTCTCTCTCTCTCTCTCTCCTCTCTCTCTCTCCTCTCTCTCTCTCTTCTCTCTCTCTCTCTCTCTCTCTCTCTCTCTCTCATATGCCTTTTCTTGGTCAACTCAAGTGTTCTACTACTGACTATCTCTCCCATTTGAATCGGTAGACCTGGTGCAAAAAGACTTGGGGACACAAATTCAATAGCATACCGACTCAGAACACGTCCACAACCACTCAGAATCCCACTGTGTTTCTGCCTGAGCTAGGGGGTCCAGTGTGGAAGGTGATTTGTGCAATGTGTGATATTATAGAACTAGGAACACACAGTTGAGTGCCACCAACCTCATGTGAAGCTACTAAGTGCAATACGTTAGTTGTTTGTTTTATGTGTTTTGTTGTTGTGTGTGTGTGTGCATGTGCATATGTGTCTGTGATTGTGTTTGTGTATGATCCCTGCAGACTTGAACTCAATGTTCGGTAACTTTGCCAGAACCTCACAGGTGTGTGTGTGTATTCTCACTAAATCCTTATCCTCTGTGAGCTGCGCCCATCCAGGTGCACCGGAGAGAGACGGCAGTGTGTCCCTTGTGTGTGTACGCGTGTGTTTGTGTGTGTACGTGTGTTTGTGTGTGGATGCTCTCTGCTCTCTCTTCTCTCTGTAATGCTAATAAGAACATCAGTCATGCTGATCATCCCTGCACTTGAATCTGCTGTTGCTTCTGACTCTGAGCTGCTGAGCACCAGAGAGAAGGAAGGAGAAATGGAGGGAGGGGAGGGAAGGAATAGAAAGATGGACAAGAGAAATGGTAAGGAAAAAGACAAAGACCAAACAGGACAAGGATAATGGTTCTGAGTATGGGATGAAAGGGGAGTGAGGAATCGAAAAAAGAGGGTGAGTGGGCTGTTAGAGTACGGAGGCAGAGAGTCATCTAAAGAAGTGATGGCTGGGGGTAAAAGGCGTTTAGGAAGGAAAGGGGACAGGAGTGGCAGAGCTAAATGTGTAAGGACACAGCATGATGCCAGTTTAAGAGGAGAGATTAGAGAGAGAGAGAGAGAGAGAGAGAGAGAGAGAGAGAGAGAGAGAGAGAGAGAGAGAGAGAGAGAGAGAGAGAGAGAGGAGAGAGAGAGAGAGAGAGAGAGAGAGAGAGAGAGAGAGAGAGAGAGAGAGAGAGAGAGAGAGAGAGAGTAGGAGAGAGAGAGAGAGAGAGAGAGAGAGAGAGAGATGAGAGAGAGAGAGAGATGAGAGAGAAGAGAGAGAGAGAGAGAGAGAGAGAGTAAAAGAGGTGTCGCTCTCCTCTGTGGAGCTTCAGAGGTCCCCGTTCCCTCCCCTCCCTTTTATCTGAGGGCCTGGGGGATGCAGGGAGAGGGAGGCAGCAGGGGAGGGGGCTGCTCTGGGATGGCGATGAAGGTGCCTGTTGATGTGGAGCCATGAGCGAGAGAGGAACCAGGGGGACTCTGGAAGAGAGAGAGCGAGAAAGAGAGAGAGCGAGACACAGCAGAAGAGGCAGCCTGATTTCATTATTTCATGCTACAGACATCCAAGCCACTCACTCTGTGCTAGGTTTGTCTGATCCGGGCTAGGCTAGTCTCACCTAGGCTAGGCGAGTCTGTAATAGACTAAACTAGTCTCATCTGGACTAGGCCAAATTAGTCTCA
This sequence comes from Osmerus eperlanus, assembly GCF_963692335.1. NCBI lineage: Eukaryota > Metazoa > Chordata > Actinopteri > Osmeriformes > Osmeridae > Osmerus > Osmerus eperlanus. The sequence continues at coordinate 3,948 of NW_026911375.1, read as the reverse complement.
TCTGGGCAAGGCTAATCGAATATTCTTAGCCAGTGTTATTTAGACTAGGCTACACTCATCTAGGCTAATACAGACCTTTCCTCCTATAGTACTGGGTAACCTTGACTTGGTGGATTGAGGGGGATATAGTTCAGTGGTAGAGCATTTGACTGCAAATTAAGAGGTTCTAATCCTTCCGTACGTTGCTTTGAATCAGAATCAGAATGGGATTTATTTGCCATGAAAGTTTGCACAGACAAGGAATTTGCTTTGGCAGGAAGGTGCATACAATAAACATATAGGGACCTAAAATTTAAATATGTGGACTATCTATACTAAGGGTACATAACTAGCAGTACTAAGTGGAATTAGAATTAAATAAAATAAACAATAAAATAAAATTTACAATATAAAAATACAAATATTACAAAAAATACAAATGTACAAGATACATTGTAATGCATTGCAAAAAGCAGTGTGTTTTAAGCAGGAAGTCATTAGAGTCAGTGTGGTCCCGTGGCCTTGTTGAAGAGGCCAACAGCGGAATGGAAGAAACTGTTTTTGTGGCGTGAGGTATTGGTCCTGATGGACCGCAGCCTTCTGCCGGAGGGGAGTGACTGAAACAGGGAGTGTCCAGGGTGGGAAGAGTCGGCCACAATCTTCCTCGCTCTGCCTCAGGGTCCTCGAGGTGTGCAGGTCCTCGAGGGTAGGCAGATTGCAGCCAATCGGGACGCAGCCCTGAGGTGATCCGGTGCTGATGGACTGGGAGTCAGAGACTTGTGTTCCCAGCTTAACGCACTGCTTCCTGTCAGACAGGAAGTCTGTGATCCACCTGCAGGATCACAGATCTGGATCAAAGCTACTGCTAAATGAACACAATTTCTACTTGTTTTGGTAATCTGTTGGTAATGTGCTATTCAATGTTGTTGTATTGCCAGTGATTTTCCATGGTCAGTGTTTACCCACACAAGCAAGTTTGTGTGTGTGTGGTTGTGTGGTAATGTATGTGTGAGAGAGAAAAACAGGGTGAGAACACATTGATTGTAATAAAAAGGGTGTAAAGTCTTGAGAAGCCTGGCTCAATGTTTGTTTGTGAGAAATGAGAGAACGATAGACTGAGTGATGCAGAGAAAGTGTGAGAGAGCGAGATAGAGGAACAGACAGAGAGAGACAATCCTGGCTTCTTCCCCATAGAAACCATCTGGAGATAGCTGTTTATCTGATTTGGTGCGTGTGTGTGTGTGTGTGTATAGAGGGAAAGGGGAGGGCAAGATAAGTTGGAGAAAGAACAATCAATAATGCAGTCAATCTGTCAGAATGTTTGTCAGTCATCAAGCTCCCCATTGGGCATCACACTGGCTGGTGAGGCTGATCTGAGCCCATACCAAACCACAACATCCATTTTAACCCTGCTCTTTGTAAACCCTGAAAGATTAATGGGATTTGGTTTTATTAATGACAGAATAAAAGGATGATAATCTATCTCCCCCATCTGGTTGTGTGTGCCTTGTTTGGGCTCTATTAAGAGAGCAAGCAATCATTACCATGCTCTTTGTGCTCGCTCGCCCCACGCTACGCTCTGATTGCCCCTGGTATTGAATCATTCAGTCTGGGCAGCGTCACTCCTGTCCTCTCGTCCTACTCTGTATGCTTGCTCCGTCTGGGCGCCGACAGTGCCACGCTCTCAACAGTCAGTTGGTGTGTGTCTGTGTCATCAGAAGGCAAGGTGGGCGTGGGTCCATTCAAATGTCAACTAGTTTGTGTTTTTGAAAAATCGATGTCAGGCTACATCATCTGCTGAATGCAGGCATGGAACTGCTCGCCGTGAGAAACCTTCACAAGCCGGGCAGGCTCTCTACCTCCTTCCCTCCCTCTCTTCTCTCTGCTGCTCCCCCCTTCCCCTTTCCCTCTCTGAATGTCTCCCTCGCTTTCTGTTCTTCTACTGTCATGAGACCACAGCAGCAGTTATATCTGTGAGTAAGTTTGACATGTTGTTGACTGTATGGAAATTCAAGTACAACTTGAGAAAATTGCCTGTGTTGCAAGTAAACAGCCCCAATACAGTATATTGATTTCTAGTTATGACTGACTTATGACAGCTAAGCAACACTGAGCTGGGAAATGTCAAGTTACAGAGGCACCATCCAGTAGACACATTTATGAAGTGTTTTCTTCAGACTAACAACAAGCAGTTTTGAAGTGTTTGACGAGCCAACGAGCCGGACATTTTATCCATTTGCTCTGTGGAAATGGAAAGAAAAGGGGATATACTGAGCCAGTCTGGTAGGTGAAACATTGACTGACTGCTCAGGCTCCTGTCAGTTTTATCCAGTGAAATAAATTGCTCTTCAAACGGCTGGACCATCAGTCTGCACTTGAAACATTTCTCCTCATACAGCCTCATACAGCTTTTTCATCTATGGGCTGTCTGAATCTGTGTACATGGATAGAGTATGTGTTGTGTTGTTATAGAAGGGAGGTGGATGCGGGGTTAGGCTGGGGCGGGGGTCCGGGGATACCAGGAACTGTGCGGCCCAGTTCTAGGATAACCCTGAAAGCTGAGACCAGGGGATGTTTCATTTCGAGCTGTCAGGGCACATCAAGCCCTACATGAAGCCTCCACCATCTTTTGTTTCTCTATTTCGGTCTCTCTCTCTCTTTCTCCCCTTCATTCTCTCTTGTCTCTCTGACACTCTTCTATCTCTCTTTTTCTTTCTCTATCTCTGTCTCTCTGTCTGACCCACTCAGCCTCTCTCTTTCCAGTTCGTGTGCAGCCTCTCAGGCATTCGGAGAAAGCGGGCATGAAAACCCTTCGTCCCTGGCTTTCCTTCACAGCTTCAGCAGTGTTCTAAACGGGGCCGGGGCCGTCTTCTTTTTTACAAATTTGAAATGAAACTGTTCCCCACCTCCGAGGACCTCCCAGCCCTCCCTGTCTGCATCTACAGGAGAACCAGGCTTCTCAGCAGGGCTCAGCGAGAGATAAGAAGGAGGGCTCTGTAACCCCTCTGAGAGCTCCTCTAATCCTCCCCCTCCCCCATCTCACCTGCTTGAATCACCGACACCACACTGAGGCGGATGGAGGTGTGTGTGAGCGTGTGTGTGTGTGTGTGTGTGTAAGAGAGAGTGAGAAAGAGAGGGAGGGCGAGAGAGAGAGAGACAGAGAGAAGAGAAGGAAAGAGAGAAGGAGAAAGAGAAGGACACAGAGAGAGAGGAAAAGGGGGTGGGGGGGGGGGGTGTTAGGTTTTTGGAGTTCTGAAGGATTGCATTTCTCAAAAACAAGGCTTCAGAGCCAGGGACAAAAAAAAACTAGCTGGACGTGACAGTCCTGTTCTGAAAGGGGATGGTTATGGATGGTCCCAACAACACCTGTCCACTTATTTCACACCCTGAGCCACTCCATAGCAGTATTCATGTCCTCTCTTTTTGTTTGCACCTGTGCTTTATTCAGAAAAGCAAATAGGTGATCTGAATCATAGTTGTGATAGGCCTCTCAGACGAAAATAAAATGTTAACTGTAGCTGTGGCAACCTTTTAGGTATTGTTGTCTGTGTTGTCTCTTGAATCAGGCAAACCTTCCTGAATAGAACCAAAGCAGTTGAATATGTCAATTCCAAGATTCTCCAAATATCCCCGGGTTTCTCTATCTCTCGGAGAAAATATTTCATATTGACACAAGCACGGTTTTAACTTTATCGCAACATGAGTGACATGAGCGAAATCAGAACCAGAAATGCCACGGTAGATGAGTTAGATAGCACAGAGAAAGAGTTGCAGCCTGGCTCCACACTTCTGAACACTCCAGTTCCTCCAGAGATGTTGGAGCGAGGCGGATGCCTCCCTTTGATGCACATTCCTCACTGCTCCTTTCCCACTGTGGTGTAACTGCTTCTGTACGATCCGTGACATCTGTCAGAAGGATCACCGGATGTATAGCTACTGTCAAGCAGTGACTGGATTCAGCAGACTGCA
>NW_026911374.1:22500-32144 GCF_963692335.1 Osmerus eperlanus | reverse complement strand
CGTTGGAAAGGTCTGGGCGAGGGGAACACGGGGAGGTCAGGCTCGCCACGCGCACGCGCTTCCCCGCGAAACGGGAGCCCAAACAAAACTTTAAACGGACCCACCGAGCTGGGGACGGCTTTTTCCGGGAAGATAACCGCGCACACCGCTGCCCCCCGTGCCAACTTGAATTTAGAAACCGTCCCCAGCGAAATCCCACGTTCGGGCGCAAAACTGCACGTTTGGAGCCACATTTTGTCTGAAGCTGGAAACCTGCATTCAAAGCTGGGAAAAGGTGCTCATTGACAGGCATCTCCACTTCGGGACCTCGTAGCACCTTCACCCGGGTGGCGTTGGAAAGGTCTGGGCGAGGGGGACACGGGGAGGTCAGGCTCGCCACGCGCACGCGCTTCCTCGCGAAACGGGAGCCCAAACAAAACTTTAAACGGACCCACCGAATTGGGGATCATCAATCCTGGGAAAATAACCACACACACCGCTGCCCCCCGTGCCAACTTGAATTTAGAAACCGTCCCCAGCGAAATCCCACGTTCGGGCGCAAAACTGCACGTTTGGAGCCACATTTTGTCTGAAGCTGGAAACCTGCATTCAAAGCTGGGAAAAGGTGCTCATTGACAGGCATCTCCACTTCGGGACCTCGTAGCACCTTCACCCGGGTGGCGTTGGAAAGGTCTGGGCGAGGGGGACACGGGGAGGTCAGGCTCGCCACGCGCACGCGCTTCCCCGCGAAACGGGAGCCCAAACAAAACTTTAAACGGACCCACCGAATTGGGGATCATCAATCCTGGGAAAATAACCACACACACCGCTGCCCCCCGTGCCAACTTGAATTTAGAAACCGTCCCCAGCGAAATCCCACGTTCGGGCGCAAAACTGCACGTTTGGAGCCACATTTTGTCTGAAGCTGGAAACCTGCATTCAAAGCTGGGAAAAGGTGCTCATTGACAGGCATCTCCACTTCGGGACCTCGTAGCACCTTCACCCGTGGTGGCGTTGGAAAGGTCTGGGCGAGGGGAACACGGGGAGGTCAGGCTCGCCACGCGCACGCGCTTCCTCGCGAAACGGGAGCCCAAACAAAACTTTAAACGGACCCACCGAATTGGGGATCATCAATCCTGGGAAAATAACCACACACACCGCTGCCCCCCGTGCCAACTTGAATTTAGAAACCGTCCCCAGCGAAATCCCACGTTCGGGCGCAAAACTGCACGTTTGGAGCCACATTTTGTCTGAAGCTGGAAACCTGCATTCAAAGCTGGGAAAAGGTGCTCATTGACAGGCATCTCCACTTCGGGACCTCGTAGCACCTTCACCCGGGTGGCGTTGGAAAGGTCTGGGCGAGGGGAACACGGGGAGGTCAGGCTCGCCACGCGCACGCGCTTCCTCGCGAAACGGGAGCCCAAACAAAACTTTAAACGGACCCACCGAGCTGGGGACGGCTTTTTCCGGGGAGATAACCGCGCACACCGCTGCCCCCCGTCCCAACTTGAATTTAGAAACCGTCCCCAGCGAAATCCCACGTTCGGGCGCAAAACTGCACGTTTGGAGCCACATTTTGTCTGAAGCTGGAAACCTGCATTCAAAGCTGGGAAAAGGTGCTCATTGACAGGCATCTCCACTTCGGACCTCGTAGCACCTTCACCCGGGTGGCGTTGGAAAGGTCTGGCGAGGGGACACGGGGAGGTCAGGCTCGCCACGCGCACGCGCTTCCCCGCGAACGGGAGCCCAAACAAAACTTTAAACGGACCCACCGAATTGGGGATCATCAATCCTGGGAAAATAACCACACACACCGCTGCCCCCCGTGCCAACTTGAATTTAGAAACCGTCCCCAGCGAAATCCACGTTCGGGCGCAAACTGCACGTTTGGAGCCACATTTTGTCTGAAGCTGGAAACCTGCATTCAAAGCTGGGAAAAGGTGCTCATTGACAGGCATCTCCACTTCGGGACCTCGTAGCACCTTCACCCGGGTGGCGTTGGAAAGGTCTGGGCGAGGGGGACACGGGGAGGTCAGGCTCGCCACGCGCACGCGCTTCCCCGCGAAACGGGAGCCCAAACAAACTTTAAACGGACCACCGAATTGGGGATCATCAATCCTGGGAAAATAACCACACACACCGCTGCCCCCGTGCCAACTTGAATTTAGAACCGTCCCCAGCGAAATCCACGTTCGGGCGCAAAACTGCACGTTTGGAGCCACATTTTGTCTGAAGCTGGAAACCTGCATTCAAAGCTGGGAAAAGGTGCTCATTGACAGGCATCTCCACTTCGGGACCTCGTAGCACCTTCACCCGGGTGGCGTTGGAAAGGTCTGGGCGAGGGGAACACGGGGAGGTCAGGCTCGCCACGCGCACGCGCTTCCTCGCGAAACGGGAGCCCAACAAAACTTTAAACGGACCCACCGAGCTGGGGACGGCTTTTTCCGGGGAGATAACCGCGCACACCGCTGCCCCCCGTCCCAACTTGAATTTAGAAACCGTCCCCAGCGAAATCCCACGTTCGGGCGCAAAACTGCACGTTTGGAGCCACATTTTGTCTGAAGCTGGAAACCTGCATTCAAAGCTGGGAAAAGGTGCTCATTGACAGGCATCTCCACTTCGGGACCTCGTAGCACCTTCACCGGGTGGCGTTGGAAAGGTCTGGGCGAGGGGAACACGGGGAGGTCAGGCTCGCCACGCGCACGCGCTTCCTCGCGAAACGGGAGCCCAAACAAAACTTTAAACGGACCCACCGAATTGGGGATCATCAATCCTGGGAAAATAACCACACACACCGCTGCCCCCCGTGCCAACTTGAATTTAGAAACCGTCCCAGCGAAATCCCACGTTCGGGCGCAAAACTGCACGTTTGGAGCCACATTTTGTCTGAAGCTGGAAACCTGCATTCAAAGCTGGAAAAGGTGCTCATGACAGGCATCTCCACTTCGGGACCTCGTAGCACCTTCACCCGGTGGCGTTGGAAAGGTCTGGCGAGGGAACACGGGGAGGTCAGGCTCGCCACGCGCACGCGCTTCCTCCGCGAAACGGGAGCCCAAACAAAACTTTAAACGGACCCACCGAGCTGGGGACGGCTTTTTCCGGGGAGATAACCGCGCACACCGCTGCCCCCCGTCCCAACTTGAATTTAGAAACCGTCCCCAGCGAAATCCCACGTTCGGGCGCAAAACTGCACGTTTGGAGCACATTTTGTCTGAAGCTGGAAACCTGCATTCAAAGCTGGGAAAAGGTGCTCATTGACAGGCATCTCCACTTCGGGACCTCGTAGCACCTTCACCCGGGTGGCGTTGGAAAGGTCTGGGCGAGGGGGACACGGGGAGGTCAGGCTCGCCACGCGCACGCGCTTCCTCGCGAAACGGGAGCCAAACAAAACTTTAAACGGACCCACCGAATTGGGGATCATCAATCCTGGGAAAATAACCACACACACCGCTGCCCCCCGTGCCAACTTGAATTTAGAAACCGTCCCCAGCGAAATCCACGTTCGGGCGCAAAACTGCACGTTTGGAGCCACATTTTGTCTGAAGCTGGAAACCTGCATTCAAAGCTGGGAAAAGGTGCTCATTGACAGGCATCTCCACTTCGGGACCTCGTAGCACCTTCACCCGGGGTGGCGTTGGAAAGGTCTGGGCGAGGGGGACACGGGGAAGGTCAGGCTCGCCACGCGCACGCGCTTCCCGCGAAACGGGAGCCCAAACAAAACTTTAAACGGACCCACCGAATTGGGGATCATCAATCCTGGGAAAATAACCACACACACCGCTGCCCCCCGTGCCAACTTGAATTAGAAACCGTCCCAGCGAAATCCCACGTTCGGGCGCAAAACTGCACGTTTGGAGCCACATTTGTCTGAAGCTGGAACCTGCATTCAAAGCTGGGAAAAGGTGCTCATTGACAGCATCTCCACTTCGGGACCTCGTAGCACCTTCACCCGGGTGGCGTTGGAAAGGTCTGGGCGAGGGGAACACGGGGAGGTCAGGCTCGCCACGCGCACGCGCTTCCTCGCGAAACGGGAGCCCAAACAAAACTTTAAACGGACCCACCGAGCTGGGGACGGCTTTTTCCGGGGAGATAACCGCGCACACCGCTGCCCCCCGTCCCAACTTGAATTTAGAAACCGTCCCCAGCGAAATCCCACGTTCGGGCGCAAAACTGCACGTTTGGAGCCACATTTTGTCTGAAGCTGGAAACCTGCATTCAAAGCTGGGAAAAGGTGCTCATTGACAGGCATCTCCACTTCGGGACCTCGTAGCACCTTCACCCGGGTGGCGTTGGAAAGGTCTGGGCGAGGGGGACACGGGGAGGTCAGGCTCGCCACGCGCACGCGCTTCCCCGCGAAACGGGAGCCCAAACAAAACTTTAAACGGACCCACCGAATTGGGGATCATCAATCCTGGGAAATAACCACACACACGCTGCCCCCCGTGCCAACTTGAATTAGAAACCGTCCCCAGCGAAATCCCACGTTCGGGCGCAAAACTGCACGTTTGGAGCCACATTTTGTCTGAAGCTGGAACCTGCATTCAAAGCTGGGAAAAGGTGCTCATTGACAGGCATCTCCACTTCGGGACCTCGTAGCACCTTCACCCGGGTGGCGTTGGAAAGGTCTGGGCGAGGGGAACACGGGGAGGTCAGGCTCGCCACGCGCACGCGCTTCCCCGCGAAACGGGAGCCCAAACAAAACTTTAAACGGACCCCACCGAATTGGGGATCATCAATCCTGGGAAAATAACCACACACACCGCTGCCCCCCCGTGCCAACTTGAATTTAGAAACCGTCCCCAGCGAAATCCCACGTTCGGGCGCAAAACTGCACGTTTGGAGCCACATTTTGTCTGAAGCTGGAAACCTGCATTCAAAGCTGGGAAAAGGTGCTCATTGACAGGCATCTCCACTTCGGGACCTCGTAGCACCTTCACCCGGTGGCGTTGGAAAGGTCTGGGCGAGGGGAACACGGGGAGGTCAGGCTCGCCACGCGCACGCGCTTCCTCGCGAAACGGGAGCCCAAACAAAACTTTAAACGGACCCACCGAGCTGGGGACGGCTTTTTCCGGGGAGATAACCGCGCACACCGCTGCCCCCGTGCCAACTTGAATTTAGAAACCGTCCCAGCGAAATCCCACGTTCGGGCGCAAAACTGCACGTTTGGAGCCACATTTTGTCTGAAGCTGGAAACCTGCATTCAAAGCTGGGAAAAGGTGCTCATTGACAGGCATCTCCACTTCGGGACCTCGTAGCACCTTCACCCGGGTGGCGTTGGAAAGGTCTGGGCGAGGGGGACACGGGGAGGTCAGGCTCGCCACGCGCACGCGCTTCCCCGCGAAACGGGAGCCCAAACAAAACTTTAAACGGACCCACCGAATTGGGGATCATCAATCCTGGGAAAATAACCACACACACCGCTGCCCCCCGTGCCAACTTGAATTTAGAAACCGTCCCAGCGAAATCCCACGTTCGGGCGCAAAACTGCACGTTTGGAGCCACATTTTGTCTGAAGCTGGAAACCTGCATTCAAAGCTGGAAAAGGTGCTCATTGACAGGCATCTCCACTTCGGGACCTCGTAGCACCTTCACCCGGGTGGCGTTGGAAAGGTCTGGGCGAGGGGGACACGGGGAGGTCAGGCTCGCCACGCGCACGCGCTTCCCCGCGAAACGGGAGCCCAAACAAAACTTTAAACGGACCCACCGAATTGGGGATCATCAATCCTGGGAAAATAACCACACACACCGCTGCCCCCCGTGCCAACTTGAATTTAGAAACCGTCCCCAGCGAAATCCCACGTTCGGGCGCAAAACTGCACGTTTGGAGCCACATTTTGTCTGAAGCTGGAAACCTGCATTCAAAGCTGGGAAAAGGTGCTCATTGACAGGCATCTCCACTTCGGGACCTCGTAGCACCTTCACCCGGGTGGCGTTGGAAAGGTCTGGGCGAGGGGAACACGGGGAGGTCAGGCTCGCCACGCGCACGCGCTTCCTCGCGAAACGGGAGCCCAAACAAAACTTTAAACGGACCCACCGAGCTGGGGACGGCTTTTTCCGGGGAGATAACCGCGCACACCGCTGCCCCCCGTCCCAACTTGAATTTAGAAACCGTCCCCAGCGAAATCCCACGTTCGGGCGCAAAACTGCACGTTTGGAGCCACATTTTGTCTGAAGCTGGAAACCTGCATTCAAAGCTGGGAAAAGGTGCTCATTGACAGGCATCTCCACTTCGGGACCTCGTAGCACCTTCACCCGGGTGGCGTTGAAAGGTCTGGGCGAGGGGGACACGGGAGGTCAGGCTCGCCACGCGCACGCGCTTCCCCGCGAAACGGGAGCCCAAACAAAACTTTAAACGGACCCACCGAATTGGGATCATCAATCCTGGGAAAATAACCACACACACCGCTGCCCCCCGTGCCAACTTGAATTTAGAAACCGTCCCCAGCGAAATCCACGTTCGGGCGCAAACTGCACGTTTGGAGCCACATTTTGTCTGAAGCTGGAAACCTGCATTCAAAGCTGGGAAAAGGTGCTCATTGACAGGCATCTCCACTTCGGGACCTCGTAGCACCTTCACCCGGGGTGGCGTTGGAAAGGTCTGGGCGAGGGGAACACGGGGAGGTCAGGCTCGCCACGCGCACGCGCTTCCCCGCGAAACGGGAGCCCAAACAAAACTTTAAACGGACCCACGAATTGGGATCATCAATCCTGGGAAAATAACCACACACACCGCTGCCCCCCGTGCCAACTTGAATTTAGAAACCGTCCCAGCGAAATCCCACGTTCGGGCGCAAAACTGCACGTTTGGAGCCACATTTTGTCTGAAGCTGGAAACCTGCATTCAAAGCTGGGAAAAGGTGCTCATTGACAGGCATCTCCACTTCGGGACCTCGTAGCACCTTCACCCGGGTGGCGTTGGAAAGGTCTGGGCGAGGGAACACGGGGAGGTCAGGCTCGCCACGCGCACGCGCTTCCTCGCGAAACGGGAGCCCAAACAAAACTTTAAACGGACCCACCGAGCTGGGGACGGCTTTTTCCGGGGAGATAACCGCGCACACCGCTGCCCCCCGTCCCAACTTGAATTTAGAAACCGTCCCCAGCGAAATCCCACGTTCGGGCGCAAAACTGCACGTTTGGAGCCACATTTTGTCTGAAGCTGGAAACCTGCATTCAAAGCTGGGAAAAGGTGCTCATTGACAGGCATCTCCACTTCGGGACCTCGTAGCACCTTCACCCGGGTGGCGTTGGAAAGGTCTGGGCGAGGGGAACACGGGGAGGTCAGGCTCGCCACGCGCACGCGCTTCCTCGCGAAACGGGAGCCCAAACAAAACTTTAAACGGACCCACCGAATTGGGGATCATCAATCCTGGGAAAATAACCACACACACCGCTGCCCCCCGTGCCAACTTGAATTTAGAAACCGTCCCCAGCGAAATCCCACGTTCGGGCGCAAAACTGCACGTTTGGAGCCACATTTTGTCTGAAGCTGGAAACCTGCATTCAAAGCTGGGAAAAGGTGCTCATTGACAGGCATCTCCACTTCGGGACCTCGTAGCACCTTCACCCGGGTGGCGTTGGAAAGGTCTGGGCGAGGGGAACACGGGGAGGTCAGGCTCGCCACGCGCACGCGCTTCCTCGCGAAACGGGAGCCCAAACAAAACTTTAAACGGACCCACCGAGCTGGGGACGGCTTTTTCCGGGGAGATAACCGCGCACACCGCTGCCCCCCGTCCCAACTTGAATTTAGAAACCGTCCCCAGCGAAATCCCACGTTCGGGCGCAAAACTGCACGTTTGGAGCCACATTTTGTCTGAAGCTGGAAACCTGCATTCAAAGCTGGGAAAAGGTGCTCATTGACAGGCATCTCCACTTCGGGACCTCGTAGCACCTTCACCCGGGTGGCGTTGGAAAGGTCTGGGCGAGGGGGACACGGGGAGGTCAGGCTCGCCACGCGCACGCGCTTCCCCGCGAAACGGGAGCCCAAACAAAACTTTAAACGGACCCACCGAATTGGGGATCATCAATCCTGGGAAAATAACCACACACACCGCTGCCCCCCGTGCCAACTTGAATTTAGAAACCGTCCCCAGCGAAATCCCACGTTCGGGCGCAAAACTGCACGTTTGGAGCCACATTTTGTCTGAAGCTGGAAACCTGCATTCAAAGCTGGGAAAAGGTGCTCATTGACAGGCATCTCCACTTCGGGACCTCGTAGCACCTTCACCCGGGTGGCGTTGGAAAGGTCTGGGCGAGGGGAACACGGGGAGGTCAGGCTCGCCACGCGCACGCGCTTCCTCGCGAAACGGGAGCCCAAACAAAACTTTAAACGGACCCACCGAGCTGGGGACGGCTTTTTCCGGGGAGATAACCGCGCACACCGCTGCCCCCCGTCCCAACTTGAATTTAGAAACCGTCCCCAGCGAAATCCCACGTTCGGGCGCAAAACTGCACGTTTGGAGCCACATTTTGTCTGAAGCTGGAAACCTGCATTCAAAGCTGGGAAAAGGTGCTCATTGACAGGCATCTCCACTTCGGGACCTCGTAGCACCTTCACCCGGGTGGCGTTGGAAAGGTCTGGGCGAGGGGGACACGGGGAGGTCAGGCTCGCCACGCGCACGCGCTTCCCCGCGAAACGGGAGCCCAAACAAAACTTTAAACGGACCCACCGAATTGGGGATCATCAATCCTGGGAAAATAACCACACACACCGCTGCCCCCCGTGCCAACTTGAATTTAGAAACCGTCCCCAGCGAAATCCCACGTTCGGGCGCAAAACTGCACGTTTGGAGCCACATTTTGTCTGAAGCTGGAAACCTGCATTCAAAGCTGGGAAAAGGTGCTCATTGACAGGCATCTCCACTTCGGGACCTCGTAGCACCTTCACCCGGGTGGCGTTGGAAAGGTCTGGGCGAGGGGAACACGGGGAGGTCAGGCTCGCCACGCGCACGCGCTTCCTCGCGAAACGGGAGCCCAAACAAAACTTTAAACGGACCCACCGAGCTGGGGACGGCTTTTTCCGGGGAGATAACCGCGCACACCGCTGCCCCCCGTCCCAACTTGAATTTAGAAACCGTCCCCAGCGAAATCCCACGTTCGGGCGCAAAACTGCACGTTTGGAGCCACATTTTGTCTGAAGCTGGAAACCTGCATTCAAAGCTGGGAAAAGGTGCTCATTGACAGGCATCTCCACTTCGGGACCTCGTAGCACCTTCACCCGGGTGGCGTTGGAAAGGTCTGGGCGAGGGGGACACGGGGAGGTCAGGCTCGCCACGCGCACGCGCTTCCCCGCGAAACGGGAGCCCAAACAAAACTTTAAACGGACCCACCGAATTGGGGATCATCAATCCTGGGAAAATAACCACACACACCGCTGCCCCCCGTGCCAACTTGAATTTAGAAACCGTCCCCAGCGAAATCCCACGTTCGGGCGCAAAACTGCACGTTTGGAGCCACATTTTGTCTGAAGCTGGAAACCTGCATTCAAAGCTGGGAAAAGGTGCTCATTGACAGGCATCTCCACTTCGGGACCTCGTAGCACCTTCACCCGGGTGGCGTTGGAAAGGTCTGGGCGAGGGGAACACGGGGAGGTCAGGCTCGCCACGCGCACGCGCTTCCCCGCGAAACGGGAGCCCAAACAAAACTTTAAACGGACCCACCGAATTGGG
>NW_026911374.1:10000-12500 GCF_963692335.1 Osmerus eperlanus | reverse complement strand
GCCGGGGTCGGGGGGCATGATTCTGGGGCGCCCCGGAGCCAAGTAGGCGCCTGGAGGAAAGCGAAAAAAAACTTTAACTTTTTTTGACCACCAGGGGTGGGGGGGTCTCGTGCCCCATCGGGTGCCCGCCCCGAGTGCCTCTCATGGCGGATACGTTTTCACCCGCGAGCGGGAGACACATGTGGTGCACATGGTTCATTGGGCTTGTGTGGTATGGGCAAAACCACTGTAAAGTCATACTGCCATTGACTTCCATTCATTTTCCCAGGATGACTTATATACTCTATGGTAGCTGTCTGGTGGACTGGGGGTCGCGACAATGTTACGCTTGTAAATCAGAAGCTGGGAAATGCATTGGGAAGCTGGGAAAACCGTTTTTCGAGCTCATTTTCGGTTCCGCCGAACGGATTTTGATCAAAATAGGCTCATTCGAAAGGTATTAACCGGGGGCACACGGAAAACCGGGACTTATAACGCGCACGTGCGCGTGCGCGAAACCGGAAGCGAAAGAAAACTTCAAACGGAGCTACAACCGTGAACGGAGCTGAAACCGGCGAAAAATTTCAACGCACGCCGTCGCGCCCCACTCCAACTTAAATAACAAAACTGTCCCTATCGAAATCGGTTGGATAAAACGGAAACGGGAAGCGAAAGAAAACGTTAAACGTCTACACCGAAATGGCCATAGTCAGTTCCAATGAAAAAACAACTCTCACGTGTGTGCCCCACTCTAAAGCAGTGTATAAAACTATCCCCAGCGAAATCGGAGCTACACAACGAAAACGGGAAGCCAAACAAAACTTTAAACAGAGCTACCGAATTGGATATCATCAATCCTGGGAAAATAACCACACACACCGCTGCCCCCCGTGCCAACTTGAATTTAGAAACCGTCCCCAGCGAAATCCCACGTTCGGGCGCAAAACTGCACGTTTGGAGCCACATTTTGTCTGAAGCTGGAAACCTGCATTCAAAGCTGGGAAAAGGTGCTCATTGACAGGCATCTCCACTTCGGGACCTCGTAGCACCTTCACCCGGGTGGCGTTGGAAAGGTCTGGGCGAGGGGGACACGGGGAGGTCAGGCTCGCCACGCGCACGCGCTTCCCCGCGAAACGGGAGCCCAAACAAAACTTTAAACGGACCCACCGAATTGGGGATCATCAATCCTGGGAAAATAACCACACACACCGCTGCCCCCCGTGCCAACTTGAATTTAGAAACCGTCCCCAGCGAAATCCCACGTTCGGGCGCAAAACTGCACGTTTGGAGCCACATTTTGTCTGAAGCTGGAAACCTGCATTCAAAGCTGGGAAAAGGTGCTCATTGACAGGCATCTCCACTTCGGGACCTCGTAGCACCTTCACCCGGGTGGCGTTGGAAAGGTCTGGGCGAGGGGAACACGGGGAGGTCAGGCTCGCCACGCGCACGCGCTTCCTCGCGAAACGGGAGCCCAAACAAAACTTTAAACGGACCCACCGAGCTGGGGACGGCTTTTTCCGGGGAGATAACCGCGCACACCGCTGCCCCCCGTCCCAACTTGAATTTAGAAACCGTCCCCAGCGAAATCCCACGTTCGGGCGCAAAACTGCACGTTTGGAGCCACATTTTGTCTGAAGCTGGAAACCTGCATTCAAAGCTGGGAAAAGGTGCTCATTGACAGGCATCTCCACTTCGGGACCTCGTAGCACCTTCACCCGGGTGGCGTTGGAAAGGTCTGGGCGAGGGGGACACGGGGAGGTCAGGCTCGCCACGCGCACGCGCTTCCCCGCGAAACGGGAGCCCAAACAAAACTTTAAACGGACCCACCGAATTGGGGATCATCAATCCTGGGAAAATAACCACACACACCGCTGCCCCCCGTGCCAACTTGAATTTAGAAACCGTCCCCAGCGAAATCCCACGTTCGGGCGCAAAACTGCACGTTTGGAGCCACATTTTGTCTGAAGCTGGAAACCTGCATTCAAAGCTGGGAAAAGGTGCTCATTGACAGGCATCTCCACTTCGGGACCTCGTAGC
Organism: Osmerus eperlanus; assembly: GCF_963692335.1. Taxonomy (NCBI): domain Eukaryota; kingdom Metazoa; phylum Chordata; class Actinopteri; order Osmeriformes; family Osmeridae; genus Osmerus; species Osmerus eperlanus. Next base: position 10,484 of record NW_026911374.1, on the reverse strand, counting down.
ACCTTCACCCGGGTGGCGTTGGAAAGGTCTGGGCGAGGGGAACACGGGGAGGTCAGGCTCGCCACGCGCACGCGCTTCCCCGCGAAACGGGAGCCCAAACAAAACTTTAAACGGACCCACCGAATTGGGGATCATCAATCCTGGGAAAATAACCACACACACCGCTGCCCCCCGTGCCAACTTGAATTTAGAAACCGTCCCCAGCGAAATCCCACGTTCGGGCGCAAAACTGCACGTTTGGAGCCACATTTTGTCTGAAGCTGGAAACCTGCATTCAAAGCTGGGAAAAGGTGCTCATTGACAGGCATCTCCACTTCGGGACCTCGTAGCACCTTCACCCGGGTGGCGTTGGAAAGGTCTGGGCGAGGGGGACACGGGGAGGTCAGGCTCGCCACGCGCACGCGCTTCCCCGCGAAACGGGAGCCCAAACAAAACTTTAAACGGACCCACCGAGCTGGGGATCATCAATCCTGGGAAAATAACC
>NW_026911373.1:0-10221 GCF_963692335.1 Osmerus eperlanus | reverse complement strand
GTCCCAGACCTCATTAGCGCCAGTGAGAGGTATCGAGTTCTCCATGGGAGAACTGTCCTGGCCACCAACTCAACGCTGCCCCTTCCCCCCCATTATACCATTATTACCAATTACTGAACTCAGACACACACACACACATATTCTCTCTCTCTCTCTCTCTCTCTCTCTCTCTCTCTCTCTCTCTCTCTCTCTCTCTCTCTCTCTCTCTCTCTCTCTCTCTCTCTCTCTCTCTCTCTCTCTCTCTCTCTCTCTCTCTCTCCTCTCTCTCTCTCTCTCTCTCTCTCTCTCTCTCTCTCTCTCTCTCTCTCTCTCTCTCTCTGTCTCTCACATATACAGACACCATTGCAGCATGACCATCTACCATAGTTCACCCGCAAACACATTCACCGCAGCATGACCTTTACACAAACAAGCCCTCCCTGCTCCATCCACACCCCCCCCACACACACACATACACAAACTTGTTCAAAACACATTCTCCCGAGCCACAATATGACCTTTAACATGTGTGCTTGTACACAAATACAAACACACACTCACTAAACATGCCAAACATGCTCCCACACTCTCACAAAGTAATAGATAATTACAATGATTATGCACTTACCAAACAGGTACTGTGATCATATGCTGTATAGCTGAGTAGCTTAACCCATTATACCCACTGAGGTAAAGAGGCAGACTAGGTTTTTTCTCTCCCTGTTTTTCTCTCACACGCTCTCATTCTCTTACTCACTTTGGTTTTCCTCTCCCTCTCCCTCTCTCTAACTCACACACACACACACACAATGATGTTTACTGTGGTGTGGCTAGCCAGTGTGTCCAGTGAAATGCAGCCCAGCATTATTCCTAATCAGCGGCTGGGTGAGCAGGCACTTAATCAGCCCTATTCCCCCGGAGACCAGGGAGAAGAGGGGGATGGAGGGGGGGGGAGTCGGAAGAGAAGGGGGAGAGAGAGGGGGGGGTGGGGTGGGGGAGGGGGGGGTCAGGCTTCTAATCAACGCATCACCAGGGATACACTACTACTACCTACTGTCCTTCTTGTGGTCACCTCTCTCTCTCTCCTCTCTCTCTCTCTCTCTCTCTCTCTCTCTCTCTCTCTCTCTCTCTCTCTCTCTCTCTCTCTCTCTCTCTCACCCTCTCACTCTCCCTCTCTGTCTCTCTCTCACCCTCTCACTCTCTCTCTCTCTCTCTCTCTCTCTCTCTCTCTCTCTCTCTCTCTCTCTCTCTCTCTCTCTCTCTCTCTCTCTCTCTCTCTCTCTCACCCTCTCTCTCTCTCTTTCTCCCCCTCTCTTCCTGTTGCTAAAACGCAAACACATGCAACAACCTTTGAAGCACACTTGACCTACACAAAGAGTGGCAAAGCATCCCGTGGAGCTATAGATTGAGTGTGTTTGTGTGTGTTTGGTCGTGGTCGGTCAGTCCGAGAGGTGGACGAGAGTCATACACCCCACGGGGCCAATCACACAAATCACCAGGGCTGGGTAAAACAAGCCTTTTCAGCCTTGTTGACAGTACAGTTAACTGTTGATTGTGGTGCTATTTTCATTAGTCTGAAGACTATTCCAATATCTTGAGATTTTTGTTTTGTTCTCTACATCTGCTCCATACGACCCTGGCAGTTTGCAGCACAGAAATAAAATGTTTGCAGTGAAATGTAAAGGGCCCTTTTGGCCAGTGGAGATGTCCGTCGGCTTGTAACCCTAGCGACGAGGCTCCTCCCCCTCTTCTTCCTCTGGGGTTGATTGCTGCTGGCTTTCACCCTGCAACCCTGTTCATGTGCTGGTACATTTAGATAATAAAAAAGACCAATAAAATCCAGATGTTTGATTGGGTCCATCCCCCACCCAACCCCACCCCCAGTGCCCACCCCCAGCCCGACACGAAAGACACCTAAATCAGAGAGTCCTTCTCTCTATTTCATTTAGCTGATAAGATTTATGATAATGAAGGGGTCCTGTTAACCTTTGGGGTTCCACGGCTGTCCTTCAGTCTGCTGAGTGAAAGCGAGGGCCCGGTATGTGAGCGAGTGTGTAGGTTTTCTCCGAGGGTCTTCTTTCTGCGAGTGCGGCAGGTATGTGGAGAGTACCAGTATTACACAGTTTCAAACACACACACACACACACACACATCCAGAACAACTGTTCTGAAAAAATTATGTTTAATCTCCCCTCTCAGCTCCTTCACGTTTTCCTCTCCTTTTATCCCCTTCATCCCTCCCCTCCCCTTCCCACCCCCACCCCCCCCCTGGCAGGAGCCTTCTCTTCTGAAATTGTTGTACTTTCCCCTTTCATCTGCTTGCACAATCCTTTTCAGCATTCCTCTATTTCTTTCACTTTTCCATATTTCCCTCCTCTCTTTTATTCTCCTTCAGTGCCGAGAAGAGTCAGGGTGTGTGCACAAAAACACAAGTAGCGTCTGTTTTGGGGGGAAATCACAAATTGAATATGTTTTATTACTTTGCTTATTTGAAACTAGGGGCTATTGGTTCTAGATTGAGGTATTTGGCTTGTAGAAAAGCAGTTCCTTCAAACAGATCTCTTAGTGCCTATTTTCACCAGCCCAACTGTAATCTGTAGTTTGCTTGAGAGATTAGGGGAGTGGGTGGGAGGAATGGAGGGAGAGAAGGAGTGAAGGGGACCCCTCCTTGCCCTGTACAAGGGGTACACCCCTCTGTCTCTTTGTCTGCCTGTGGAGGGGGGCAGGGGGGTTAGGGGCCCGCGGGTGTGGAAGGGAGTGACTAAGTGACCTCTCTCTCCCCTTTCTTTTGACTATCCCGTGTTCTGTCCATTTTGTCGCACACGTCCCTCCGCCCTCCCTCTGCTTTCATTTTCTTTCGTTCCCCTCTTTTTCAGCTTGGCTGAGTACACCATGGTTCTCTCTCTCTCTCTCTCTCTCTCTCTCTCTCTCTCTCTCTTATTCTCTCCCTCCCTCCATCCCTACCTCTCTCTTTCCTTTTCTTTCTTTCTGTCTTTCCATTCCTTCCTTTCTCCGTTTCCCTCGTGTCCTCATTCTCACTCCACCTCCTTCCCTCCCCCCTCCCTATTCCTCCCTCCCTTTCTACCTCTCTTTGCGGTGGTGCGCAGAGCGATGACCGGGTTTCCAAAGTAACTGTAGGACACATTAAGGCCCATAAAATACCGGACCCATGGCTGCACTCTTAACCGCTAGTCAGAGGTAGTGTATAAAAGTGAGTTTAAATGACTCTGTGATTACACAGGAATGGAGGAGACAGAAAGAAAGAGAAAGGTGTTTTGAGAGGAGGAGAGTTGGTGAGGAGGAGGAGGAGGAGGGCTGTTAGGAAATATTTTTTAGTAAAAATGAGAGTGAAGAAAAAAAAAACTAAAAGGAAATGGACAAAACACAACTCAAATCCCTGCAGGCCCCCGTCCCCCGTCGGACCAATTCCTAATTGGCCACATGCTGCCTTGAGTGACAGGTGTAATCATCAGTCAAATTATGACAGAGGGATAGGGGTTTGAGGCGACAGGAGGGGGAAGAGAGGGGAGCGAGGGAGGAACAACATTGAAAGGAAGTGCTTTGATCCAAGGAAGAGAGCGGGACAACGGAAGAACAGCTCCTACATGGAGACCTGCTGTCCACACACCTGCTGTCCACACACCTGCTGCTTTCTGCCGCACACAGAGACACACAGACACACACAGAGACACACAGAGACACAGAGACACACAGAGACACACAGAGACACACAGACACACAGAGACACACACAGAGACACAGAGACACACACAGAGACACAGAGACACACAGAGACACAGAGACACACAGAGACACACAGAGACACACAGAGACACACAGAGACACACAGACACACACAGACACACACAGAGACACACAGAGACACACAGAGACACAGAGACACACACAGAGACACAGAGACACACAGAGACACACAAAGACACACAGACACACACAGAGACACACAGAGACACACAGAGACACAGAGACACACACAGAGACACACAGAGACACACACAGAGACACAGAGACACACAGACACACACAGAGACACACAGAGACACAGAGACACACACAGAGACACAGAGACACACAGAGACACACAGAGACACACAGACACACACAGAGACACACAGAGACACAGAGACACACACAGAGACACAGAGACACACAGAGACACACAGAGACACAGAGACACACATAGAGACACACAGAGACACAGAGACACACACAGAGACACAGAGACACACAGAGACACAGAGACACACAGAGACACACAGAGACACACAGAGACACAGAGACACACAGAGACACAGAGACACACAGAGACACACAGAGACACAGAGACACACACAGAGACACAGAGACACACAGAGACACACAGAGACACAGAGACACACACAGAGACACAGAGACACACAGAGACACACAGAGACACACAGAGACTAGCTAACACAGCACACAGACACACAGAAACTAGCTAACACAGCACACAGACACACAGAGACTAGCTAACACAGCACACAGACACACAGAGACTAGCTAACACAGCACACAGACACACAGAGACTAGCTAACACAGCACACAGACACACAGAAACTAGCTAACACAGCACACAGACACACAGAAACTAGCTAACACAGCACACAGACACACAGAGACTAGCTAACACAGCACAGAGCCGCACACAGAGACACACAGAGACTAGCTAACACAGCACACAGAGACACACAGAGACTAGCTAACACAGCACACAGAGACACAGAGACTCAGAGACTAGCTAACACAGCACACAGCCGCACACAGAGACACACAGAGACTAACACAGACTAGGCTACCGTAGCTAACACAAAAGACAGACGACTGTAGCTAAGAGAGACAGCCAGACTACGGAGGCTTGTTGAGCTGACAGATAAACTACTGTGCAAATATAGAAATATAGACAGACTGTCAAACAGACAGACAGACAGTCAGATGGCTGAGCGGTTAGGAAGTCGGGCTATTAATCAGAAGGTTGTTGGTTTGATTCCCGACCATGCCAAATGATGTTGTGTTCTTGGGCAAGGCACTTCACCCTACTTGCCTCGGGGAGAATGTCCCTGTACTTACTGTAAGTCGCTCTGGATAAGAGCGTCTGCTAAATGATTAAATGTAAATGTAGACAACTGCAGCAATCCGAGCAGACAGACTTCTGCAGCTAACGGAGCAGTCAGACGGATGACCATAGTTAACGAAGCAGACAGACAGACAACTACCAAAGCTAATAGAACAGATAGACAGACAGACAGACAACCGCAGCAAACCAAGACACACAAACAAAAGAAACATATCCCAAAGCTACAGACAGGTAGTAAGTTTTGCATCTGTACCAGGCTCAACAGTATGGTGATCAAGCCACCAGCCTGTTGGCAGAATCGCTAACTCCAGTTTTTTCTGCCTGAAGTTTCCAGAGATTTCCGTAGATTTCAGTAGTCTGGCCCAGGGAGAAGAGAGAGAGAGCAGAGCCTAATGAGGTGTACAGTAATTAGGTTTTCTGATGAAGGTCTTTGATTCCCCTTCTGCTACGCTGCGCTCATTAACGGCTAGCGAGCTAGCTAGCTCGGCTGCAGCGGCGGGCGCTCGTCAGATCACATTAGGCGGCTGAACGTACACGCTGAATTAGGACCAGGAGATTAAAGAGAGGTGAAACTACACACACACACACACACACACACACACACATACACACAAGGTTGTTTCTCTCACACACCTACTGTAGGCTATAAACACTTTCTCACACACACCAACTAACAACTCGCAGTGGTCTGCTTTTCACACGAACATACTCTGATGTTACACATGATTGCTACTTCTCCGCTGAAGTTTGTTTTAAATCATATAGCCCCCTAATAATCTCTGCCTGAGATCTCTCATCTTCCTCATCCCTCTACTCTCTTGTGATGGAGTGATTATTGAGGATATGTTCCAGTGTTCAGTGGTCGTTGATGAAGTCTGCCTTTGTCTGTCTGCGCTGCCCTGTCGCAACCGGGACACCGCTTATAGCTAAATCAATACACAGAGTAGAAGAGAGAGAGAGAGAGAGAGAGAGAGAGAGAGAGAGAGAGAGAGAGAGAGAGAGAGAGAGGGGAGGGGGGGGGGGAGAGAGAGAGATAGCGGAAGAAGTCCTGATTATTGCCGTGGTTAAGGGAAGAAGGGGTATAGGAGGAATAAATGAAAGGAAGTAGACAGTTGTTTAAAAGCAAGAGAAAGAAAGAAAGACAGGTAGCACAGTTAAACAGATGAAGGCGAGGAGAGAGGGATTAAGGGGAAAGTGGTGATGTTCTATATATGGACTACTGTATATGGTTCTGTTGCTGCATTGTGTGAGAAGCCAGTGAAATTGGTCAAAATCGTTATCTGTATTTTGTTAACGTGTGCATGTGCACACTCCTAGACATACGGCCTTGACCGAGGGGCGTTAGCGACGTCTGTTTGTGTACGTACACCAAGAGGACAGGACACACTATCTGTGTGCGATGATCAGCCGTGTGTGTATGTATGACCCCCCCCCCCCCAGAAGAGATGGAGAGAAAGAAAGGGGGGAGTGATGGAGAGGGAGGGAGAGGATGGGGGAGGGGTTGTGGTGTGAGAGAGCCACAGCTGGGAAATGAGAAATGCACCCTCCCCACCTTACACTCACACATACGGCTGACACAAACACACACGTTCCGCCGGCACACCACACACACGCACGCACGCGCATTCCCGATTCCCATCTCTTTATCCTCCCCTCAGGAAAGAAAGAAGGGAGGGAATGGGGGAGGGGGGATCAGGGGGGCAGGAAGAGATGGAGAAGGGGACAGATAGGGGCATTAAAATTCATGGCTTTTTTTTTTGCGCTGAAAATCAATAGTGTTTTACTATGAATGAGGGAAACAGTGGACTGTAGAGGTGGTGGCCGGAGAGAGGAGGGAGGAGTAGGATGGAGAGGGAGGAGGAGGAGGAGAGGGAGGAGGAGGATGGAGAGGGAGGAGGGGGAGGAGGAGGATGGAGGAGGAGGATGGAGAGGAGAGGGAGGAGGAGAGCAAGGTAGAAGGAGGCGGGGGAAAGAGGAGGGTGGGTGACTTTATTACTCAAGGCAGAGGCCAAGGTTAAAGACCGGTGGGGGTAGGGAGAGAGGGAGGGAGGAAGAGGGAGGGAGGAAGAGGGAGGGCGCGAGGGAGGAAGGGTGTAAGCATTGACTAGAAATATGGACGCTGAAGGCAGATACGCGCTGATACGTGGACAGTTGTCTCGTACGGACACACGTGCACACACGCACGTTTGCACACAATAACACTGTAGTAGACACACACAAGTCCCATCATCTCTTTGTTCTCCTCATGTGTCTCTCACCTTTTCTTTTCTTGGCACGGCCTGTAACATATGGATCTCCCTCCCTACCTGCCTCTGTCCCTGTGTGTGTCTGTGTGTGTGTTAATTGAAGCCTAGCTGACACAGGTGATTAGTCACCGGACAGAGGCTAGGTAGCCACCTCCAGAACAACACGCACCGAGCTATGTTCAGCAACACCAAACCAACAGTTACCATTGTAGTGCGGGGCTCGTTCAAAGCCGGCCTGTTTCTAAACTGTTCTCTGTTTTTAGGGGTTTTCTGTGTTTTAGTAGAGCGGTGAGGGAACTGTATTGGACGGATGTGTCTGATGTCATCGAAATTTTGGATTTCGACAGTTTGGATTATGCTGAGTGTGGTTGGTAAATTGTCAGGCCGATTCAAAATAAGATCTTTTCAAAATAAAAGACACAGACCTGACATTGAAATCAATAGTTTTAGTTGAAAAGCTGCGTGTGTTTTTATCTGTGTGTATTATGTAAGTGCGAATAGGTTGTACATCTCTGTGTGTGTACGCGCGTGTGTGTGTGTGTGTGCAGGCCAGTGTTCACCTACAAGGGTGTGTGTGTGTGTGTGTGTGTGTGTGTGTGTGAGAGTGATATATATTCAGCCCGTTCATGCATTATGGAGAGAGAAGGTGAGGAGGAGAAGTGGTGGCATGTGGAGGGGTTCAGGGCCAGCCTGACTTGGCTTGTCTATTAGCATACATCTCCATTTCAAATCGTACTGTCAAACCTGGCCACCCCATGTATTATTCAGAAGCTGATATTGATCAGATAGTATGCATATCAAATCTATACTGCATAAAGTATTTGATATGTATATTTTATGGCTTTGAGAAAATGTTGCATACATGGGTCTTTCATATGGATATTAAGTATCTTAAATAGTTGAAGTTCAAGGGAGTGGACAAGGTTTTTGTATGTGTGTAAGTGTGTTTGCGTGTATTTGTGAACCACATTTTATGCCAGCGAGGAAGGTACTGTAAGCTACTGTAACAATTCTGCATTGTGTACGTGTGTGTGTGTGTGCACATGTTTTTGTGTGTGTGCACAAGTGTTGTGTGTAAGTTTGGGGGTGAGCCTCACACTCAACACTGTGAGTGGGCCCTTCACGGGTCCTTAGGGACCCCCCAGACAAAGAGAGTAGGGTACAGGAAAGAATCTGTAACAACGGCATCTTTTGGAGCATCGAGTGCTCTGGTACTGTTGAACGATAGTTTAGATAACATGGAGATCCAGCTCAAAGTCATTCTAGACCTGCACTTTCTGATATAAAGATTCTCAGTTTATATTGACTGTGTTTAAAAGTACTTCCTCTCTGTCATACAGTGAGAGTTTTACTATCGCGCTCACTTGGTAGTGCACTAAATCTTAGCCCACTAAATGACTGTGGAGAAGGGGGTCACAGTATATGGGTCTGAAGGAGAGAACAGGGTTCGGAGGTGAATGTTGAAGTTTCCATGTTCATCCCCCAGGAAGAGATGAGAAGTGTTAAGGCTGGTGAGGAGTGGGTTTGTGTCAGATTGCAGAAATCAGCTTTCTTCTTTCCAACGCTCTCTCTCTCCCTCTCTCTCTCTCTCTCTCTCTCTCTCTCTCTCTCTCTCTCTCTCTCTCTCTCTCTCTCTCTCTCTCTTTCTCTGTCTCTGTCTCTGTCTCTGTCTCTCTCTCTCTCTCTCTCTCTCTCTCTCTCTTTACCCTCTCTGTCTCTCTCTCTTTACCCTCTCTGTCTCTCTGTCTCTCTCTCTCTCTCTGTCTTTACCCTCTCTGTCTCTCTCTCTCTCTCTTTACCCTCTCTGTCTCTCTCTCTCTCTCTGTCTTTACCCTCTCTGTCTCTCTCTCTCTCTTTACCCTCTCTGTCTCTCTCTCTCTCTTTACCCTCTCTGTCTCTCTCTCTCTCTCTTTACCCTCTCTGTCTCTCTCTCTGTCTTTACCCTCTCTCTGTCATGCTTTACAAGCTTTGTATTCCTTTCCTGTCTAACACTTTCTATCCCTGCTTTCCGTTGCCGGCTTTAGTCTTTTGAATTCCTCACCTTGTCTAATTTTTCATCCCCTTCAACGTCTCTCTCTCTCTCTCTCTCTCTCTCTCTCTCTCTCTCTCTCTTTCTCTCTCTCTCCCTCTCTCTATGTCTCTGTCTCTCTCTTTATCAGTAGTCTGTTCCCCTAGCGACCGTTTCCAAGGTGCCCATTCCCTGGGGCTGGGGGAGGGGTTCTGTGATGTCATGCATGCATAACCGTACACCTGTAATCCACTCTGCTCTCTGCTTCCTCTTTCACTTATTTACCCCTCTCTCTCTCTCTCTCTCTCTCTCTCTCTCTCTCTCTCTCTCTCTCTCCCTCCCTACCTCCCTTTCCACTCTCTCTCTCTCCCTACCTCTCTCTCTCCCCCACTACCTCTCTCTCCACTCTCTCTCTCTCGCTCCCTCTATCTTACTCTTTTCCCCTCCAGCTCTGCCGCTTGCTCTTTCTTCCCTCTCTCGATGCATCTCCCCTCCCTTTCTCACTCCGTCTTTTCTCTCCTTCTTCTTCTTTTCTCCCTTCTTCATGTTGTTTTTATTATACATATATTTTCCACCGCCTCAATTTATGTTCACAACACACATCTCATCCCAACAAAAATAGATTGAATTTGTGTATAAATCCTTGTGATTTGTCTGAAAACACAAAACCACTTTATTGGAGCTGGCACACTAGTAATATTTTACAATACGGGGCCTATCTATTCACTTCCTGTTGGAAAGAAAGGACAGTTGAGATGCCCTCTGTGCATGTGGCTCATAACTCCCCACATCTGTTCCATGTTTAAAAGGTTATTTGTCAAATCTGACATTTTCTGCCCTTAGCAAAGGTTTCCCCAATATCTAGGTCCAC
>NW_026911371.1:17500-20000 GCF_963692335.1 Osmerus eperlanus | reverse complement strand
ATGGGAGTCAATGGGAGGACTCCCAGGGGCACTGCATCACTGGCACTTTAGCCTCCAAAACCTAAGTCCAATTTGAGTGGGAGTCAATGGGAGGATGCCCAGGGGCACTGCATCACAGGCACTTTAGCCTCCAAAACCTAAGTCCATTTTGAGTGGGAGTCAATGGGAGGATGCCCAGGGGCACTGCATCACAGGCACTTTAGCGTCCAAAACCTAAGTCCATTTTGAGTGGGAGTCAATGGGAGGATGCCCAGGGGCACGGGCACTGTAAACAGGGGATGCCCAGGGGCACGGGCACTGTAAGCAGGGGATGCCCAGGGGCACGTACTTCTTAAAGTGGGGTTATTTTGGTTTTAACACAGGGGGGGTGCTTAAGAGTGGGTGCACAGGGCCCCACGGTGATCAGGTAGTGCAGGGGGGTCCTCCCCGGAGGTGTGCTTGCCGCCCTGGGAGTGCTGTTCCCCGGGGAGGCCAAGAGTGTAGTGTTGTTCCCCGGGGCTCCCAAATTTTGCAGTGTGAGAGTGTGTTTGACTTGTTGAGTATTTTGTGGGTGTGAAATGCACCGTTTGGCGCCCGAAAGTGTGATTTTGCTGGGGATGGTTTTGTTCTTCAAGTGAGGGCAAGGGGCAGCGGTGTGTGCGGTTATTTTCCCCGAAAAAAGTGTCCCCATTTCGGTAGGCGTGTTTGAAATGTTGTTTCGCTCGCAGCGTCGGGGAAATGCGCGTGCGGCCGCGGGTCTCGATGTGCCCGTGTTCCCCTCGGGCATACCTATCCAACGAGCCCTGGGTGAAGGTGCTACGAGGTTCCTAAGTGGGGATGCCTGTACATGAAGCCCTTGTTCCCAGCTTTGAATGCACGTTTCCAGCTTGAGAGAAACGGGGGCTTAAAATTCACAGTTATTCGCCCGAACGTGGGATTTCGCTGGGGACGGTTTCTAAATTCAAGTTGGCACGGGGGGCAGCGGTGTGCGCGGTTATTTTCCCAGGATTGATGATCCCCAGCTCGGTGGGTCCGTTTAAAGTTTTGTTTGGGCTCCCGTTTCGCGGGGAAGCGCGTGCGCGTGGCGAGCCTGACCTCCCCGTGTCCCCCTCGCCCAGACCTTTCCAACGCCACCCGGGTGAAGGTGCTACGAGGTCCCGAAGTGGAGATGCCTGTCAATGAGCACCTTTTCCCAGCTTTGAATGCAGGTTTCCAGCTTCAGACAAAATGTGGCTCCAAACGTGCAGTTTTGCGCCCGAACGTGGGATTTCGCTGGGGACGGTTTCTAAATTCAAGTTGGCACGGGGGGCAGCGGTGTGTGTGGTTATTTTCCCAGGATTGATGATCCCCAATTCGGTGGGTCCGTTTAAAGTTTTGTTTGGGCTCCCGTTTCGCGGGGAAGCGCGTGCGCGTGGCGAGCCTGACCTCCCCGTGTCCCCCTCGCCCAGACCTTTCCAACGCCACCCGGGTGAAGGTGCTACGAGGTCCCGAAGTGGAGATGCCTGTCAATGAGCACCTTTTCCCAGCTTTGAATGCAGGTTTCCAGCTTCAGACAAAATGTGGCTCCAAACGTGCAGTTTTGCGCCCGAACGTGGGATTTCGCTGGGGACGGTTTCTAAATTCAAGTTGGCACGGGGGGCAGCGGTGTGTGTGGTTATTTTCCCAGGATTGATGATATCCAATTCGGTAGCTCTGTTTAAAGTTTTGTTTGGCTTCCCGTTTTCGTTGTGTAGCTCTGATTTCGCTGGGGATAGTTTTATACACTGCTTTAGAGTGGGGCACACACGTGAGAGTTGTTTTTTCATTGGAACTGACTATGGCCATTTCGGTGTAGACGTTTAACGTTTTCTTTCGCTTCCCGTTTCCGTTTTATCCAACCGATTTCGATAGGGACAGTTTTGTTATTTAAGTTGGAGTGGGGCGCGACGGCGTGCGTTGAAATTTTTCGCCGGTTTCAGCTCCGTTCACGGTTGTAGCTCCGTTTGAAGTTTTCTTTCGCTTCCGGTTTCGCGCACGCGCACGTGCGCGTTATAAGTCCCGGTTTTCCGTGTGCCCCCGGTTAATACCTTTCGAATGAGCCTATTTTGATCAAAATCCGTTCGGCGGAACCGAAAATGAGCTCGAAAAACGGTTTTCCCAGCTTCCCAATGCATTTCCCAGCTTCTGATTTACAAGCGTAACATTGTCGCGACCCCCAGTCCACCAGACAGCTACCATAGAGTATATAAGTCATCCTGGGAAAATGAATGGAAGTCAATGGCAGTATGACTTTACAGTGGTTTTGCCCATACCACACAAGCCCAATGAACCATGTGCACCACATGTGTCTCCCGCTCGCGGGTGAAAACGTATCCGCCATGAGAGGCACTCGGGGCGGGCACCCGATGGGGCACGAGACCCCCCCACCCCTGGTGGTCAAAAAAAGTTAAAGTTTTTTTTCGCTTTCCTCCAGGCGCCTACTTGGCTCCGGGGCGCCCCAGAATCATGCCCCCCGACCCCGGCACCACCCGGGGGGCCGATG